>NC_068355.1:182903947-182996447 GCF_020536995.1 Dreissena polymorpha | reverse complement strand
GCCGTACTTGGTCAGCACGTCTGGAAATCATTCCTTAATGTGTGGATGGGCTGCCATTATTAACAAGTTTGCTATTTTCAATTCAATTTTGTATCAAAAAGCATTGTTCTTAAATGTGGCATTTTCAATTCGCAATGAGATTTGTAATGACCCTCGTCATGTGAAAATGGGTCTTATTCCATATGCGCCCATCATATAAATAGCCCACTCAGCTATCACTCCTTCTGGTAAGGAGAAACATAACATATTGAGTGATTTTAAAGCGAACAGCGTCGCCTATGGCCTGACTGCGCAAAAGCACATGTTGGGTTTAACAAACACTTGCCGAAACGCATAAGACCCATTTTCGCATGACGGCGCTATTGACGTGTGATTTAAATGTGTCGAAAGAAAACTGCGTTTAAATCAAATATAAACATACGATATATTTCGATAGTGAAGAAAGATACTCATAACAAGGCATATGAGGACACATATGAAGTGCTCTCCCGTAGTATATTTTTTATTTTACTCACACTAATGTGTGGTTTGACAATGCTAACACACATTTAATGCGGTGAATATGCAGCTTACAAGTGAAAAACACAACACAATAGTTAAACTTTTGTTTAACTGTATTTAATTATTTAGAAAAGTAAATTGCTAACTTTATTTCAAAGTCAGCGTATACGCCGACTACATTTTTAAAAGACATTTATTGTTATAAATATATTTAATATAATATATTAGGTTGTTTTCGGTTTTAGCGATTAAAAAGCATTTTCGAGGTTGCCTATAGTATGCCTGTAGTAATTCATGAACTCATATCCAACTGTCTATGTATTGAGAACTGTGAATATAAACAAGCTTAACCTTCTACTAACCTTTTGCTATTGCATTCGTATTATTATTATAAATTGTTATATTCGGGTTTAGCAATTATGAAACTTTTTTTGTCTATCGTATCGCTGAAGTTGTTGTTGAACTTATGTTCAACGTTTTATACATTGAGAATATAAACAAAGACCTATAGATAATATGGGTCTTTGATATAAATAAGCGTCAACTTTTTCCCGAATCTCTCATTTTACGACCTGTACTACGTCATTGAGTTGTATGCGAGAGCGTAACCTATTGCGTTGTTATAACCCGTAAACTTTCCTTTGTTTATCGACAGACGCATCTATTAATAGCCTCATATATCATGAATGCCAAAACTGCCGGGAAAAAGAACCACGTGACCAAATAGGACGCAGAACGCAAATACCATGCGACTACGACTTTTATTATGTAAGAAAGCTCCGCAATTCCTTTGAAGTCGGAGCCTTGTGATTGCTATTACTTAAATAATTGACCTCTAACTGAAGTAAGCAAAGGAAACGCAGCACCTAATTGACCCATTCCTTATATGTGCGAAGGCAGATTGAATTTTACTAATGTATGGTTTGCCTATTATAACACACATTATAATGCGGTAAATATGCGACTAACAAGTCAAAAACACTATAATTAAACTTTTGTTTTGAATTAAGTTATTTAGAAAACAAAATTCCAAACCTTATTTCAAAACAGCAAGACTACATTTTTTAGAGAATATTATTGTAATATTTAAATGTTTTTTTAACAGTTTCAGCGATAATGAAACATTTTTTTATGTTGTCTATCGTATCGCTGAAATAATTGTTGAACTCGTGGTCAACGTATTATTAATTGAGACCTGTGAATATAAACAAGCGTAACCTTATACTACTGCGTTATTCTCACACGGACTCCCCTTTGTTTATCGCCAGCCTCAGATTTATGAATGAGCTGAGCGAAAATACTACGTCACGCACACGCAGCAGAAAGTGGACTATTTTAATCATTCATAAACAATCTCCTCCGCGACACGTACAATACGATCATTGTTTATTGATTCTTTTCTATAAAACACCGTTCGAAAATATTGAATGTAACACAATATTAATATAATGTTGCCATTTGTGAATACACATAATTGGAGAACTCAAACCTCTTGCATAAATTATACAACTCTTTCTTGCGCGGATACGCAATCGGGTATTGGGTTAATCATACCTAGTCGTATCGACCTGAAATTCACACTAAGCACTTTAGACGGGCGCTAAAGCGCCCATCTAAAAAACACTGTGAGAGTGTTTAACCGTAATATGTAGCGATTATCACTAAACACACACACACGAATGTAGCACTTACAAATTATGTAGCACATTTTTATGTGCTCCAAATGTGTTGTGCCTTCTAGGCTTCAAATTGAACGGTATTATATCATAAATAAGCATCAAGAGAGCTAATGACCAACAATGTGTTAAATACAGTTCGTTTTTGTGTTTAGTTCATATAATTGAATCTACCATACTGAAGTGCAACGTGCTACATATGCGGTACCTTGATCAACACACATACGTACACATGGCGTGTTATGTAGCTCATCGTAAAATTAATGATAGACGAGTGTATCGAGTATAAATCATTGGCATGTAATGTGCCCATTTGCTGAAAAAAGTCCCAGGCTGATATACCACAGCACTGCAAAAACATAGCCGTATTACAAACACACAGCGTGCTACATTTTAATGTGTGTGTTAGGAGAACGTGTGGTAAATCTTCGGTGACAGGCTAATTCACTAGTGTGCTACAATTAATGATTGTGTGTTACGCAGCATAACATACATACAGTTATATGTGCACATATTCCTGATGTTGGCATACAAGGGACCGTACTATATATTCTGTATTACTGGGACAATTTGTATATTATTTATTTTGCCTTTTAATAACATCTTAACATTATTTGACAATACAAATGGCACTTTAATATCACATTAGAAGCATTTTGCGATTACAAAATATACACAAAGAATAATTGGTCCCATTAATATTTCATAAGTATAAGATATTCATAAAGGAGACCATATCATATATTGAACATTATGGGGATCATTTCAAATATTGTGCATTAACCATTTAATATATTGTGCATTAAGGGGACCATTTTATATATTGTTTATTAAGGGAACCATTTCGTATATTGCTTATTAAGGCGACTATTAAATTCATTGTGCATTAAGGGGACAATTTTATATATTGTGTATTAAAGGGACTATGACACTTCGAAGAACCCGAAAGGGTCTAAGTCTTCAAAACTCTGAAATTTAGCATATAATACATCATATAAATACGGTTTATATTGTGTACATTTCACGGGAAAGGTGTTTAAGCAATGTGAAATAAAATTCATTTAATAAATTGTTTCTTTTTGTTTGGCCTTTTTGTTGTTTACATTTTGACGTTTCTTGTTTACATATTGGCGTCATAATTTTGAATGTTCAACGTCACTGTAGGTATGACATCCGTTACAAGCAAAATAGCTCAGTTGGTTTAGACGCTGTATCATATTATAGCCTTTTATGACCCCTAAGGGCCATCGTAGTTACACATTAAAATCCAGAGGGCGACACTGCAATAGTGCGAAAGTACGATGGCGACAATGCGATAGTACGATGGCGAAAATGCGATATTACGATGGCGACAATGCGATAATACAATGACGACAGTACGATAACGCGACAGTACGATGGCGACAATGCGATGATACGATGGCGACAGTATGGCACTACGATGGCGACAGTGCGATAGTACGATAGGGACAACATGACAATGCGATAGCGCGATAATACGATGACGACAGGGCGACAATACGATTACGACAGTGAGACAATACGATGACGACAGTGCGACAATACAATCGCGACAGTGCAAAAGTAAAATGGCGACAATGCCACAGTGCGATAATACGATGAAGACAGTGTGACAATACGATGGCGCCATCGTATTATCGCCTTGTCGCCATCGTACTATCGCGTTGTAGCATTGTCGCCATCGTACTATCGCGTTATCGTACTGTCGTCATCGTATTATCGCATTGTCGCCATCGTACTATCGCACAGTCGCCATCGTATTGTCGCACTGTCGTCATCGTGTTATCGCACTATCGCATTGTCGCTCTAAGGATTTTAGTGTGTAACCACGATTGCCCAAATAGTAACAAACACACGGCGTGCTACATTTTAATGTGTGTGTAAGGAGAACGTGTGCTACATCTTCGGTGACAGGCTCATTCACTAGTGTGCTACAAATAATGAGTGTGTGTTACACAGCGTAACATACATCAGTTATATGTACACATATTCCTGTTGTAGGCACGAGGAACCGCACTATATATTCTGCATTAGGGGGACAATTTGTAAATTTGTTATATTTTTTCGGCGTAAGCTGTATTAAGCCAGCTATTCACCTTACCTGACCTTTGTAAGTGTCCAATAAAATTCAAATAAAATTTCCCGCGGCTAGGTACGAATGAATACACTTCATTTATTCCATTGGCTGATATGAGTATACCACCAGAACATTGGAAACATATCCGCGTCTTTGTAACACTGTTTTACTGCATGAAACAATTTTATTTCTAATGAAAAGGCTTAATAGATAAAACAGTTTTACACTCAATTCTCGACATCAATACAGCTTGTGCGTGCACCTTTTATTTTCAGAGAATTACCAGCGCAACGCGTTTATACTTAAAGGCTATGTTCTCATATATAGTACTTACTTCCATATTCTTGTCAACATGATAACATGTTAAAGTATAAAGAGCAGTGAAAGCGAGGCCTCACTTTAATACATTGCATTTCAACCCGCGAGGTATCGGGTCAATTCGCGGCCAGTGTATGAATGTCAGAGTTAATATACAGGTCATCACCGGAGTTCGCGGCCAGTAAAATAATAGTTATATAATAAATACGCTATCCGTGAACTAGGTGACCTGGAATTTTCTTTAGACCAGAAATATGTAGATTCTTAATGTGTTTTCAACAATACAATGATAAATATTATTTTTGATTAATTTAACAATAATTATTCCACCATATTGACCAATTTATTAAGCATGAGCGCGATGATTATCGATACTGTTAATAATCGAATCAAATAGCAATGCCCGACAAACCACTAAAACAGGTTTGTTCGAAGAACGCGCCTATAAATACGGATACTTCGCGTGTGGCCGGTTTTAATTTCACTTCCATTCTTCTTTTGGTTTTCTGTTTTGTATCTATAGGTTTATGACCAGCAATATGTAATAATGTAAAATAAGCCGCGAAAACTCCGCGTAACATCCCGTACTGCGTGTGATGCAGCTAAGAACTGCACAGAAAAAAGACATTCGCTATCCTTGATCTCATTCATTGAACTATCAACGCCGTATATCTTTTTTAAAGATATTTCTTGTTTGTAATAGGGTGGTTTTATTTCAATAGATTTTCTATTTCCAAAAGCGCGTTTTCTCGCTCTAGGATGCCTACGTTACATCCGGCGACCTTCAACATTGGCGCACGATTAGAAGTCGCGGGAACTGACAAACATTGCACTGTTCTCGGTATTTATAAGTAATATTTTTAGATATTTCAGTTGGTTGCGCTTTCCTTATTCAGGCGCGAAAACGGCACTATGATATCATTACAAAACAATTCTAAAAAGAAATGTACAATAATACATACATATTTTTTTTATTCCCAACCTACATTTACAGTGATTTTCCTTGATTTATTCGTCTATTTATTCAAATGAATTTATTTGTTAAGTAAAAGGTTCCTAATTCGATTTGAATAAAAATAAGGAACCAGTTGTAAGGAGCATAAGGAACATTAATGGAGTTACCAAGACTTTCCCTCACGAGTGCGTATTCAAATTTAAAAACGAATGAAAATTAAATGTGTCACTTATGTGACCAACATAATTCAAAGTTGCTTAGGCAATCTTCAACAAAAAGGAATACTAATAAAGAATATTAATACATTGTAAACCTAAGGTGAATATTGGGATACTTAGATATTAAAATGCTTGAAATTGTAAATACTTATCGGACGAACAAAGCGCTGAAACCGCAGTGTCTGTCTATTTAGCGAAAACACCATAAACAGCATAGAAGAAACACCGAACACGCAATTAACATTGTTTTAATGAATATGACGATCGTCGTAATGTCGAACGCACAAACAAACGAACGTACGAACGAACGACCAAACGAACGAAATGAATAGATAGATAAATAGATAGACAGATAAATAAATAAAATAATTAATAAATGAATGAATGAATGAATGAAGGAAGGAATGAATTGATGGATGGATGGATGGATGGATGGATGGATGGATGAATGGTTGGATGGATGGATGGATGGATGGATGGATGGATGGATGGATGGATGGATGGATGGATGGATGGATGGAGGGAGGGAGGGAGGGATAGAGGGATGGATGGAGGGACAAACGAACGAACGAATGGGCGCACGAACGCACACACGCACTCATGAATAAATGAATGAATAAATAAATAAATTAATAAATAAATAAATTAATAAATGAATCCATGTTCTTTTTACAATTTTTGTTTATTATTTTTGGTATTGCATACTTAAATATAATTTAACTACAAACAAATCATTATTTTTTTTCAAAATTATGAATCTATTGTACATTTCACAGGTATGACAAATAAACCCGCGGTGACAAGATTCGCTTCAGTATGTAATATATTTAATCTTAAAATGTTCCAAATTCCTTGAATCAAATATATATGCACTCAGGTAAATGTCAACTACCCAGTTGTGTGTCTTGATTTCACGCTTAACCATATGAACAAACACAAATAAAAAATTGAACAAAACAACACGCAAATCAACCAACTAAAACTAAACTTAAATGTAGGTCCACGGGTAATACAAAGCTAAGACATTACTATTTAAGCCAGAACAGTGATAGTGGTGTTTAAAATGATTCAATCTTGATAATATTGATTGAAATCATATCCAGTACGCCGGTCAAAGCAAGACTTCCACTGATTTTTTCGCAATATGTTGTTTAAGGGATAAATGATCAGGCCTAGAAAAAAGAGAGAATGGCATGAAAGGGATAAATGCATGTGATTTTGTATTTTTAAATATTGTCTTACATCTGAAATTTAAATATATGAAGATCATCGTAATTAAGGTAATACGGAAATTTAAAATTTATTTTTCCCACCCATTTTTACCAAAATACTCATATCTCTCATATAGTCTAGCACTCCAATTGTCGAAAACTTATCAAAATTGTTTTCTTATTATGCTTTGAAACTCCAGTATATGTGCTTTTACAATTTAAATTACACTAATTCCAATCCGATAGGTTCCCATTATAATACTGCCAACTTTCAAACAATTTTTTGTCTGGCCTTTCCTTTTCTTGTTCCAAAGTATAATTTTAAAGACCGATATGTCGTCTTCCAATAATTTCAATACAATTTCAGACACCAGTACAACCATCGTTTGGCAGCCATATTTCGACAAAGCATTTTCCGACAAAAGCCCCATACAACATAAAACACACACTTAAAGTTAATATTTTAAATTAGAATGTAATTGATGTCATCAAAATACTCAAGAAACATCTATGATATCAGAAATAGCCCCATTATACAAGTCTCATATTGTTAAATGGCTTTTATGCAAGAAGAGAAAAAACTCTTTATAAATTACGCCTTTAGAAATTACGCACTACGGAGGGATACTCGATGTTTTAGTGGAATGTAACCTAAGATGGCGGCGTTTGACAACGCATCAATCGGGACACCTCGGACAATTCCGCCATATCGGCGATCGTCTCTCGGGTGTATTTGGTGGAAGGATATGTCTAACGCCTCTAGGCGGAAGATATTACACCGAAAATATAGTTCGGGTTACACAGCAATAAATTTGCACTAAATCAACCGATAATATAGATATATAAGGACCAATATCTTTAAGGAGTAATATAATAGAATATTCATTAATGTTATTGTTTAAAATTAGATATTATTGCATGCAAAATATTCAAATTTTAATAAAATGTTAAGAAAGCCAATTAGTTGTTTATTGAAGTGAAAACAGCAACATTATTTAAACTTAAAAGAATCAGTATTTCCTAAATTATAATCATTGCAACACTGGTCACTGCTGATGTTCAGCTGCAGGCGACAAACTTTGAGATTTAATTAATATTTATGTTCTATACCATAAACAATCGTACAACACTGTACAGTGGTACAGAAAAAACTCTTTGGTGTAATATAAGAAATAGTAAACTCCACGTTGGTCTCAATGCCATTATAGTGACCAGCCAGGCAGTCACAAACTGTATATGGACCATAGCCATACAGCCCTCAGTGGGGCTATTATCAGTATTTAGACACCTGAAAGGTTTCATGGAATGGAATGAGTGGGGCTTGATTGAATTTGAAAAACAATTCTTTCTGTACATTTGATTATGGCAACCATACAGTACTTCTGGCAGATATTGTTTATCTTTTATCCTAGGCATTTTAATTCCAGATGTTGTTATCCCGGCCAGGCAACTAGCTTTTCAAAGCCTTAAACAATCCAGTGCCATTAAAATTAGGGACAGTGTAACAATGTTCAGTTTGGTAATATTAATATATTAACTTTGCCCTTGGAAATGAACTCAATTCAGAATGGCCTCTCAAAATAAGACATACTGTATTGGAAATGTTAAAACTGAGCAGTGGTGTTGTTAAAATTTATATTATTTATCTTTTAAGAAACTTTAAGATACATATCACAGGCATGCCCATGGTTTTGGTTCGGTAATCTTTAGATGGGAAACAAAAACACTAAATATGGTCGACAGTGCAGGCAACAATTGTAAAAAGATATTTTCCATCCCTGACTGCCATTACTGACATGAAGTAATTTAACTGTAATATGTCTGGAAACAGTGTCAGTCACACTTTTCTAAATATTGATTTATTCATGCATATTTATATATATGTCATACAAGTACAGATCATACAATACAGTCAATTTACAACATTTAACACTTGGAAAACAATTATCACAGGTTTTGGATCACAATGCATTGATATATCACATTTTGAATATCACATTCAAAGTTAATCATTTATATTCAGTTACAAGTAAATAGTCAGTGTATTTGGCAGAGATCTGAAATAACAAGTAGTTACAAGATGTTGAAATCAAGACATGATATGTATACCACAGGATGTCCCATGAAAGGTTTGCAACTTATTTCCAATGGGGCCCTATAGATGGGTGGAAAATGTACAAAAATGGTGGCATTAATACGCATAAAAATATCATTAATTTAAACTTGAGACTATAGTCTTGAGATCAAATAGTAATTAGCATATATTATTAGAGAGCATTAGTTACACAATGTATACTACTATCTTGTCATCACATTTAAATGTACTTACAAATACTTTATTGATGACTTTTTTTAACAACAGTAATATATATATATATATATATATATATATATATATATATATATATATATATACCGGTTAGTAGTGCTGGTAAAACCATTCACTTGAGGACATTGAGGTAAATAAAAGTTATCTTTACTATGTCTACTGTTATCACTATGTATATCAGACACTAAACTAAAATTATTATACAAAAAGGCCATGTTAGGAGGACATTTCTTGTTAACAATTTTATAAACATGGTTGAGTGTTATTTGCATAACTCTGTTTTGAACATTTAACCAACCAATACTACTAAAATCTTTAACTTTCAAAGATGTTCTAGAGTCATATCCATGAATAAATTTAACAACTTTATTCTGTACAACTTGTAATCTTCTTTTTAACTGTTTACTAATACCATTGTACTATGAAGAGCTAGCATAGTCAAAATGGCATTTAACCAATGAGTTACATAACAATTTTCTTAATTCCATATTTGAACAGTGGTTTTGTCTATACAAGAACAGGGGTGTAGATGCTATTAGGCACAGCAGGCCCGGGCCTACAATTTTTTTTTGGAAACATGAGAAAATTAAAATTGCTTCAACTCGAAAAACGCATTAAAATGTTGACCCTGAAGGTGCTGAGGTGTAAGAAATTTGCATTTCATATTGACATGATCCTCAGGCAATGGATTCTGGTCTTGTTCAAAGGACATATCTTCCAATTATCAACTTTACTTCTTTCTGTATAGACATGCAGACAGTATTATTGGAAAGAATTCCCAAGGTTTGACTTGTGAATAAGTGAGTGTTACAATTTTAAATGGGTCTCTGTTCCATATTGTTTTAAAATTTAGTTCTCTGGTAAAAAGATAATACAGTAAAATTTAGATCTATGACATTGAGATAAAACAATAAAATATCAAAGAAATACAGGCCAAAGTCTTATATTTTTTTAACCTTATTATTTGTCTAGATATGCTTTAAATCTCACCACAGGCGTTATAGGATTTAAACAATTTCCGGAGGAGGACCCCCGCACACACACCCTATTTTTATGTAACATATTCGGGCCTACAGCTCAAAAAATGCTAGCTATGCCCCTGAAGAATCTTATTCTTGAGTTCACCTTTTTAATAATATTATTAACAATAGATGTAGCAGAAAGATCAGTGTTGAATATTGAACCAAGATGTTCAACAGATGATTGAGAAACAATAGTGTGATCATTACATTTTACATAAAAATTATGAAGTTTAGATAATTTCCTTTTGGAACCAAACACTATACATTCATTTTTTCCAAGGCGTAAAGACAATTTGTTATCCACTAACCATTTAATACAATTTTCAAATTCTTTACAAAAAACACTTCTGAGGATACTAGGATCTTTGTGAAAATAAAGGATGACACTTTCATCAGCATAAAGAATAAGTTTACATAAATACAATAATCAAAAATCACTAATATCCTATATCAGTGTTAAGGCATTATGAAATGGAAATGGGTG
The DNA here is from genome assembly GCF_020536995.1 of Dreissena polymorpha. Classification (NCBI taxonomy): domain Eukaryota; kingdom Metazoa; phylum Mollusca; class Bivalvia; order Myida; family Dreissenidae; genus Dreissena; species Dreissena polymorpha. Next base: position 182,985,635 of record NC_068355.1, on the reverse strand, counting down.
TGACAAGTAACAAGAACCCTACACATTTACATCACAAAACATCTGATATCTACAATAACTGGATATAATATATATGTTGAAAGTTAATATAAAGAGGGCAATACAAAATAATGTACAAAAGTAGTAATAAAGACAAAACAACCAGTTTACAATGTTAAGATTTATGCAGTTGTTGGCAATAAGAGAACAATTACCATTCTTTACTTTGAATTTTGCAAGTGTAAATACATGTATGTAAATCAGAACACAAGAATTTGTTTCCATGTCACTTTGAGCTATATAAGTGCCCAATGTTTACACTCAGTGAATTTGTAAAACCAACTTATATGTGTTAACTGTCTGTCCGAAAACTTAAACATTTCCTATAACTTTTGCAATATTGAAGATAGCAACTTGATTTTTTGGCATACATGTGTATCTCGTGGAGCTGCATATTTTGAGTACTGAACGGTCAAGGTCATCCTTAAGGGTCAAATATACGGCTTCAAAGCGGCGCAATAGGGGGCATTATGTTTCTGACTAACACATCTCTTGTTTTTACATGAAAAACCACAGACATTGTTGGAATTTGCCACATATTAGGCATTATGTATACATTTTAAACTCAATTTTCCACACAATGAAACAACTTTTTTAAAAGGCACCAACAAATGTTCCTCCATCCCCTTTGCACGCTAAACAAAGAATCAGTTTTAAGTTCCACTGGCCAAATTTGTTCAAATTATGCCCCTGGGTCAAATTTGACCCTGCCCCGGGGGTCACAAATTTGAAAATTGCTTCTTTAAGGCCTATTTTGTGCAAACTTTCAAAATCTCCTTGTCGATAACCATAGGGCTTAGGGCTATCAAATTTGGTATGTAGAGACATCAAATAGTCCTCTACCAAATTTGTTCAAATTATGCCCCTGGGGTCAAATTTGACACTGCCCCGGGGGTCACAAAATTAAACATATGCGTATATAGGGTCTATTTTGTGAAAACTTTACAAATCTCGTCCATAACCATTGCGCCTAGGGCTACCAAATTTGGTATGTAGTGGCATCTTATAGTCCTCTACCAAGTTTGTTCAAATTATGCCCCTGGGGTCAAGTTTGACCCTGCCCCGAGGGTCACAACATTGAACATATGCTTATATAAGGCCTATTTTGTAAAAACTTAAAAAAATTCTTGTCCATCCATTGGGCCTAGGGCTACCAAATTTGGAATGTAGTGTCATATAAAGTCCTCTACCAAGTTTGTTCAAATTATGCCCCTGGGGTCAAGTTTGACCCTGTCCTGGGGGTCACAAAATTGAATATATGCTTATAAATTGCTTATTTTGTGAAAAACTTTAAAAATCTTTTGTCCATATCCATTGGGCCTAGGGATATTAAATTTGGTATGTAGTGACATCTTATAGTCCTCTACCAAATTTGATCAAATAATGCCCCTGGGGTCAAATTTGAAACTGCCCCGGGGGTCACAAAATTGAATATATGCTTTTAAAGTGCTTATTTTGTGAAAACTTCAAATATATTCTTGTCCATAGCCATTGGACCTAGGGCTACCAAATTTGGTATGTAATGACATCTTATAGTCCTCTACCAAGTTTGTTCAAATTATGCCCCTTGAGTCAAGTTTGACCCTGCGCCGAGGATCACAACATTGAACATATGCTTATATAAGGCCTATTTTGTGAAAACTTTAAAAACTTCTTGTCCATAACTGTATGACACAGGGCTACCAAATTTGGTATGTAGCGACATGTAATAGTTCTCTTCTTAGTTTGTGCAAATTATGACCCTGGGGTCAAATTTGAAACTGCCCCGGGGTTCACAAAATTGAGTATATGCTTATAAAGGGCTAATTTTTTGTGAAAACTTTAGAACCTTCTTGTCCATAACCATTGGGCCAAGGGCTTCCAAATTTGGTATGTAGTGACATCTTATAGTCCTCTACCAAGTTTGTTAAAATAATGCCCCTGGGGTCAAATTTGAGCCTGCCCTGGGGATCACAAAATTGAACATACGCTTATATGGAGCCTTTTTTTGTGAAAGCTTAAAAAAACTTCTTGTCAATAAACATTGGGCCTAGGGCTACCAAATTTGGTATGTAGTGACATCTTAAAGTTCTCTACCAAATTTGTTCAAATTTTATCCCTGGGATCAAATTTGACCCTGCCCCGGGGGGTCACAAAATTGAACATTATATACGCTTATATCTTGCTTATTTTGTGAAAACTGTTAACATATTCTTATCCTTAACTCTAGGACCAAGTGCTACATCATTTTGTAAGAAGTGAGGTATAGAAGTCCTCTACAAAGTTTGCTCAAATTATGCCCCTGGGGTTAAATTTTACCCAGCCCAGGGGTCACAAAAGTGTTCATGTGCTCAAATAGGGCCTATATTTAAGTATTTGCACATGCTGAGAATATTTGTTTCAGCCTTTTTTTCAGCAGTGGAGAGATACAAGGCCATCGTGGCCCTCTTGTTTATAAGAATATGTCAAAATGGGCAAAAGTCAGGGACAATACTGTCTAAATGCTCTTTTAACAACTCTGGTGACATGCGGCTGTAGTATATTTTCTCTGTAAATTTACAGCGAAACACATAATGTCATCATCATAAATGTATCGCTTACATGTATATAAAGTATAAATATGTTACAAGGTCTTACCCAGTATTTATACAAATTAACCTGGATATTTTTTAAAAACACCATCTCCCTGTTAAGTGTAAAGAGAGAAGGCATTTGTTCACCAGTAACATAATGTTCAGTACCGGTAAATTGCAAGCAACGAACATGAAAAATTCAGTTCCCAATTCGAGTTTTTAAAAAGTTCAACTTTGCTTTAGTAATAATGCATCAATGTTGATTCTAAAGAAAAAGAGTAATTATTTATGCCTTAACTGTTCTGCTATCCAGAAGCAAGGACGGCATACACAAGTTTTACAACATTTATAGTTTTAGTTACTTAACAATCTAAAATGAATGTTCATTCTAAGTTTGCTGTCGTATTCTTCCCTAAAATCATACATGTTTCTTGCATAATTGAATGTTCATGTCCATGGATCACAATGTATATAGAAACAAACATTATTTTGAATTATCTTTCACAGTTATATATTTAATATTAGGTTAATTTTGGGATACACTAAAGCAAATATTAACATTTGTCTCAAAATGAATCATCCTCTGAAGCCCCCGATGGGATTCAAACCCATGCCTCTTTCCTCTGGAGAGGAAAGTATTCTATCTTAAAATACAAGGGCATTTAAGAGGAAAACTAGCAATTTCAAAGGGACGTTTTCACAGATTAGACGTCACATGTATTGAAGTTTGTTATTAAATACTTTAAATTGATAAGTCACACAATCTAACTATAACATAAAAACTCCCCAAGTTATTTTTTTCATTATAGACTCTATGCTATATTGATAAATGCAAACATTGGATCTAAAAAGCTGCAATAAAAAAAAAACTAGAATAAAAGGTGTCCAGTCATTACACCCCCTGGACGTTACACCCCTGGTCATTACACCCTCTAAGCCTGGACATTACACCCACCAAGATATTGATTAGATTAGAAAGGTGTAATCAACTTGTGAACCACTAATTGGATTTGTCATGTAAGATGACACTGATGAGATTAATGGTTGCTCAAATTATTTAATTGAGCAGCCATCATTTAAAACATTAATTTTTATTTCACCAGAATGACTGTAACAATATGCATCTAAATAATAAATACTTTTTTTTTCAAGAATATACAGGAAAAAACTTGAAGAAATAAAAATAAAGATAAATAAAATAAATATTTAGAATAAACAAAACACAATTTTAATTCATATACATTTATTTCTATTTCACCATAATGTAATAATATGCATCTAAATCATAAATAATACAGACAGAAAAAACTTTGAAAACAAAATAAAATAATGATAAATACAATAATTATTTAGAATAAACAAAACACAATCTTAATTCATATACATTTATTTTTATTTCACCATAATGTTATAATATGCATCTAAATCATAAATACTTTTTTCAAGAATATACAATTATATATATAATTTAAACATCACAAAAGAAGATTTTAATTAAATAAGATATTAAATCAATCATTATTCTGTAATTGATATGTTTTGTTTTTTTAAGTAATTTATTGTAAAAAAAATCTTTAAAGCTATAAGAAATAATTCTTTTTATTTATGGAAACAGCCTCAAATAAAGAATGTAACCTGCAGTTTATATTGCATTAGTGTGTTTACAGCATGACATATTTGCTTACATACAACAGCCAATCAGAATCCACGACTCAATGAGAACTTTTTTCCAAGATGGCCGCTTGACATGATGTAAACAAAACAAACAGTTAGAAGTTTTTGTATTCGTTTAAATCAGCGAAAAGTATCCAAATTGATTAACAAAGGATTATACTTGTGAAATTAAATCTTAATTGATTTGAACTCTTTAGTTAATAAAATATTTTACCGGTTTATACACAATTACCCACGACTTAACAAGGCAATAGCATATAGACGAGTTAATTGTTATTGTTTACATTCGGGATTTTCCGCGCATGCGCACTGACTGGTTGGCAAAAACACTGGTTACAGTAACGTAAAACATGTATAAAGGGCTTTTGTTTAGTCAATAAATTGATAATAAATACGAAATAAACATTAAAACTCTTTAAAAAAAGTGCAAATATAGCATATTTAGTACCAAATAAATGTATATTCACAAATAAAATTTTCTCTTCATAAAAATACGAAGTAGTTATTAGCATAGAGTAAACGTGATCGGAAGACTTAATACTGACAATTCCACAAAACAAAACAATAAATTAGCCGTATTCTTTCTGATAATAAGACTTGAATAAATTATATTTAAACACTAATAAAACATATTTTAATTGTATTATAATTTTAAGTGGTGTGGATAGTGTTTTATTTCATCAGCGATCAATAGAGTCAGAGGTGCATTTAATCAATTATAAAAAAAGCCCTAAAAAGCGGAATACAGTACTATTTTTAAATATTGTGGTAATTTTCTTTTACATTGAATGAATTTACGTTTCGTTTACATTGAATGAATATAAATTCAATTTACCATACAAACGGAAAAACCCTGCATATTAATTACCCAAATGTAACTGTCTTTGCATGTCTATTGAAATCTCTATTAGTAATAAGGAGTGATAAAAATATAGCATTTTATGATAGATGCATATATTTAATTTATCTAACGGCCCCTTTTGTGACTGCTTATGTTCATGATCGTGTTTCGGACCCTGCAGTAATGTACAATCTTTACACATAATAGCGGAGTTAACTTTTGCCGGTACCCGTTAAATACCTTAATTGCATAGCAGTTAAATTGCACAATATTTAAATGTATAGTTATTAAACAATGTATTATTAAGTTTAACTGGCTAATAAATATATACACTCGTTCCCGTTAATACATTTCCGACAAATGTCTTCATTTTTGTTAAAATATTTCATAAATAATTAACTTATCAGTATTTTTAGCTTTAAAATGTGGCTTAAATGATTGCTCAATATGCCAAGAGATGACATAGAGGTATCGTGACTTATGTTTACTGACCAGACACTCGTCTGCAACATGTGGTTTATGCAGGGGTCCAAGTGTAGGTCCCTGGGTTTATGACACCATGTTTTCTTTGTAATTGTCTGGACAGTATCCGATCATAACGAGATAATCGGTTTGTGATAACAAAGGTGCAATTATACACCGGGATATAAATGCTGCAACAAAGAGTGCCAAAATTAGTGTGAACAATAAAATAAAACAATTACATTAAATAAAAGAATTTATTGAATGTGTAAGAAGGTAAGTTTTTCCAGACACATAAAGGTTCAAATCAGTTACCCTATGTCGCGTACATACAATTGACCTATTCGTTGTTTGTTTTTATCCTTATTTGTTTTCGTTCATTAAATTTAATTCATTCTAAAAGAATTTCATTTTCTGAGAAGTTTTTAACTAAAAATGGTCGCGATGAAGTGCCAAGTAGAGAGATTTTTTGTTTAACCACATACCGAGCTCTTAGATTGTGTTCCACTCCCGAGTTCGTTGTCAGTAAAAACAAATAATAATAAAAACAATAAAATCGTTCCAAAGATGCATTTCCTTGCATGCTAATGTTTTATTCAGACATAATTAGTAAAATTATATTCGATACTGTGCATGATTATCATTAAAAACGAAGATTTCGTCAACCTTCTCTATATGCGCTTATATAAATTGCACCTCTTTTGCCAACCAGTGGGCGGAGTCTAAACTTTGCAGGTGCGTGTGACGTCACGCGTTAACTCGTCTATAAATGAGATTTAATTCATATGAAAAAATTAATCAATCACCATTAAAATATCAGTGCTCACGCTGCTGCCAGACATTATCGCCAATGGCGATTATTTGATAGAACTGGCTATTTAATATGTCTTAAAATTATATAGAAAAAATTGAGATTATTTTATCCGCCTACATCAAAAATAAATTTGCCTCTACAAGTTTTCCGGCGAATGCAAAACGCCTGTAAATCGGGCCATCAAGCAGGATAAATCGATAACAAGATTACCTGTGTAAACATTAGAGCCGGTGTATTATCATACGTGTACGTGTCAATAACTTCTGCGACATCCTGGCCTAGAGCGTTTTTCTAGTGTCCGACAAAACTGATTTTTTTCGGAAATAAATGTTTTAAATCTCCCAGTGTTCTACCAATTATCGTTAAATGTTAAATTTTCGTTATTTTTTTTGCCAATTATTATGTAAGCATCATTATTGAAAATCGCCGCGAATATTGTTGGCAGCGTGGTTCAGTTTTTCACAATGTTATTTTTTTCTGCAATAAGATTATGTTGAACATTTGTTGATCGTATAATTATTAAATCGCCATCAACTACATGTAATTACATGTATCCCCGTCATTACCGCTATGTGTCATCTGCTTCAACATTTCTTGATGTGTAATAATGATTTCAAATTTTTTTGTAATTATTTTGTTTACATTGCTCAAATGATACCGTAATTCTTTTAAAGTCAGCGGGCGCTAGTAGTCATCTGCTTTAATGTTTCTTTATAAGAAGCCGATTGTGTTATTTTTGTATTATTGATGTGTTTTTGTTGCTCAAAATACTAATTAACGTTTAAACATTCGACACTACTGAAAGGTAAGTAGTATAAAAACTTTAGTTAAGCAATGTTGCAATTATTCACTTTTTCGCTTCTTTCTGAAAACCGTACCATTCTACACATGTTGCAAATGTCCGCCATCTCGCAATTTTAAATTATGTATCTATGGGTAAAGTAAAGCACTGCAATATCACATTTTAAAACAATATTTCAACCTACAGTACAGCCAACGCGGAACAAACATAATCCTCGGTTTCGCCACGGACAGAATCTTAGTACTCGGCGGCCAAGTCGTGTAATCACGCGGCGTATCACTGAGGCACGCCGCATCGATCCGCGCAACGATGCTGAGTCTATATTAACCTTGCGTGCTTTCGCGGAATAAATCCGCCGCATATGTACGGGGCGGATCGAGTGAAAAGATATCCACATACATGTACATTTGTGTAGCGTAGAAACCTAGATTTACGCGAGTTTCATAATTATTATTTTCACGTTTTAATAAGCGATATGACACGTAATGCGCGTAAACAAATTATCTTTGAATTAATTACGCAAAACTGTAAATGTTTTGTTTAATTCTCAAATTATCATTTTTAGTTAGGCTGTTTTCAGAGAAAATTCGAGCTATTGTCAAAGCCAGCTTGTCCGCCGTAGGCGTTGTGCTAAAACCTTAACATTGGCTCTAAAATCAAAGTGCTTCCACCTACAACTTTGAAACTTCATATGTAGATGCACCTTGATGAGTTCTACACGCCACACCCTTTTTGGGTCACTAGGTGAAAGGTCAAGGTCACTGTGACCTCTAATATAAAACTTTTACATACATGTAGGCTCTTAAATCAAAGTGCTTCCACCTACAACTTTAAAACTTCATATGTAGATGCACCTTGATGAGTTCTAAACCCCATACCCATTTTTGGGTCACTAGGTGAAAGGTCAAGGTCACGGTGACCTCTTATATAAAACGTTAACATAAACCTTAACATTAGCTCTAAAATCAAAGTGCTTCCTCCTACAACTTTGAAACTTCATATGTAGATGCACCTTGATGATTTCTACATGCCACACCCATTTTTGGTCACTAGGTCAAAAGTCAAGGTCACTGTGACCTCTAATATAAAACTTTAACATAAACCTTAAAATTCGCTCTTAAATCAAAGTGCTTCCACCTACAACTTTGAAACTTCATATGTTCATGCACCTTGATGAGTTCTACACGCAACACCCATTTTTGGGTCACTAGGTTAAAGGTACAGGTCACTGTGACCTCTAATATAAAACTTTAACATAGGCTCTAAAATCAAAGTGCTTCCACCTACAACTTTGAAACTTCATATGTAGATGCACCTTGATGATTTCTGCACGCCATACCCATTTTTGGGTCACTAGGTCAAAAGTCAAGGTCACTGTGACCTCTAATATAAAACTTTAACTTAAACCTTAACATTCGCTCTAAAATCAAAGTGCTTCCACCTACAACTTGGAAACTTTATATGTACATGCACCTTGATGAGTTCTACACGCCACACCCATTTTTGGGTCACTAGGCCAAAGGTCAAGGTCACTGTGACCTCTTATATAAAACTTAAACATAGGCTCTTAAATCAAAGTGCTTCCACCTACAACTTTGAAACTTCATATGTAGATGCACCTTGATGAGTTCTACACGCCAAACCCAATTTTGGGTCACTAGGTGAAAGGTCAAGGTCAATGTGACCTCTAAAAAAAAACATTTTCTGACAAGCTTTCGCAGCCAAGCGTGGGCACCCGTTATGCGGTGCTCTTGTTAAATTTGTAATCCGAAACACACTTCCGAACTGTAATGCTAACGCGACCTTTGGCAAATTCTAGCGTCAAATACACAGTGCTAAAAGATCCTTTGTCTTATAAAAAGCGCGCGAAAATTATGCAGACATGTAGAACGTTGTTTGGAAAGTGTTGGTGTATTTTGTGTTGTATAAATACATGAACATCACGTCAGGCGTTAATCGCATGTTCAGTGGGAAAAAAAACGCCCCGATTAGACGTTATTTCATCATCTCTTTAAATAGTAACAAATGCCAAAATGTATTTGATACTTAAGAAATATGGGGAATGTTTGTGTATCGTAACTATTTACCAGCATTTCCTTTAAAACTGGAATATACGGGATTATCGGGTAATTAGTATCAATATTAACTGAGTCTGTATTATATGAACAAAATGAAACGAGTTTATATAAACATATTCAAATGATAGTTATAATAAGACAATAATCAACAAAACAACAAATACGTCTTGACCGTCTTGATTATTGATGTGGCTTCAAACTGCTAATGCTAATTGGGTTGTTTACCCTCGGGACTTCGGTTAAAAACCATTGCCCGAGCACACTGCTTAACATAAAACTCTGCGTTTAAAAGCCGAAAACGGCCAAAATATGGTCAGCCCAATTTTACTGGGCTGTACCATTTATTATATAAAATACTTTGCAGTGTGGATGCGGTGCTTTGATAAAAATCTAGTAGTTTAAAAAATAGCTTTACTTTATTATTCAAAAGACGTTAAAAACGCAATACACAATAATTGGACAACGCCGTGTCTAACGCTGTTAAAAAAGCGGAATTTTTATTGGCTGACAGCATTTAAAAAACATGACTCTGATTGGTCGGATTTCCTTAGATGCAGTTGCAAGTAGGGCAATCCGTTTTGAGATACAAAAATTTGCACAAAGATCTACAGAACACCACCAAGGGACCCGGAACACACGTGTGGGACTCGCGCACACACATCACCCATATGAGCGGTGTGTGTGGGTGTTGTATGTGTGTGTCCTGGTCGTACTTTACGGGTGATGACGGGGTGTGGGTCGTGTTGAGTGTCTTGTATATAAGTAGTATGTGAGGCACTCTGCGTGATCCACACAACATCATCACCACATGGTACAGGGCACATTAAGGCCTCATTGGCCAGCGTGCACTGAACTCTTTTCAAAATAAAAATCATTTGGGGAAAACCCGGGTAGCCCGGGTAAATTTGACCTACACTACGCGACCCGTGATTTTTGCCGCGATTCTCGCATCACCGCAATCGATGCAACGTGACAAATCGCGGTGTTTCCGAGCGTCAAGAAAATGTGGGTGATGTCTCGGCGACCGTCGCGCGATGTATCTCGCAGTTGCGCAATCAGCGCGAATCAGCGCAATTCAGCGCGTACCGCCGTGATTCCCCTTTTTAAGCGATTTACGTTGAGGGTTACACTACATTACATGTAACATATATGTATACACTTACATTATACATTGCAATAATAAAGCTTTTGTCGTTGTTGTATACAATGGGCGTATTAGCTTAAATACTCCTGTTGCAACACGAACTTGATGAAGTAATGTCGGAAACTTTAGCGGCTCCAAATTAATATAACAGCGCAGAATGATCATGCAATAATTATTGAACGTAACATGTAAACATTATTTAACTAATTGCATTAGCAGAATGTTTATTAACACTTACAATCAATTATATTCCAGGCCCGAATACACTACCACTGTTCAAATTCCATATTGTTGCCATATACATGTAGCGTAGCACTGTGTAAATTGAAAGTTGCATAGTGTTTCGTCATTGGTCGGTTATAAATACCTTGTTTCTCTATACATGGTATTTGAATTAGACGAAACTAATAATTTGGTAATTTACGAGAAATATGATATAAATTTTCCTTTTAAACTTTGATCTTACCGTGTGTGTTTATTGACGTTGTTAATTAGATTACAACTTAGATGTAGCTCTGAATGCCTAATGACTTAAAAATACGTCTGTTCATTTTGGCCTTAGAAAAAAACATGCTATTTATTTGCAGTAAGTTTTTCATTCTAACATATTTCATGTAACAAATACTTTCTTAATTTGGAAAATGATTTTGTTTTACCATTTCTGGTCAAAACCTGTGAAAAGATAAAAATAAATAAATTAAGTCATGGTAACTCATGTTGTTGTTTTTTTTTATAGTTATTTGTATTCTATTTTTGTATTTTATTTTATTCTACATTTTAATTAAGTTTTAATATAAGCATATTAAGATGTTCTCTTTTTTTTCTTTTTCATAAAATTACTTGCAATTGAAACATAACTGTGCTTATTGATGTTTGTTTTTATTATTAGCAATATCTTATTATTGTTTATATGTCATTTAATTATTAATTTTGTTTTATTTTAAAATAATTTTAAAAGATTGTTTTTATTCATTATAACAGTTTCTATTTGTAAAAAGGGTATACATAGATAATAATGGTATTGGATAAATTATTTGGATATAATTCAATGTTTTTTTATTTGGTAAGTTATGCAAGATTTCAAAATTTTCATATATAACTCTATTCATTTTTAAATTGGAAATATAATAATAAAACATCTGTCACATAAAATTGGAAATATAATAATAAAACATCTGTCACATAAACCGTCAACAAAGTAACAATACTTAAAAACACTATATACCATTTCACACCACTAAAAGTAACAATAATCAGATGATCTGTCAGGCATTCAGAGCTGATGAGGGTCCTGATTAGCTAGGGGTAGATAAGGCTACTACTGATAGGGGCTGCCTACAGATAAGGCTGTAGTATGGAATGAGTTAAAGAAATATCAAACTTTTGGCAATATAACTGTTTAAAAAATACCAACGAAACATTTAACCGAAATCAACAGAATTCAATGTTCTCTGCGCTACGCAGTTTGTATAAAAAATCAATACTTGCACATTCTTTACCTTGACCTTGTACATTGCCGCATAATTTTCGCGCTCTTTTGTCGGAAAATATACATGATGGCTATATTGGAAGCATTTGTGAACGTCGTGCTAACATTTAAACATCGGAAGTGTGTTTCGGATTATAAATTATTATTCTCATTTGGTAATTTAACGGAACATTAATTCTTATGGTATAATTGTTTTGAATTGTTTATTAATTTGTTACAACGCTTTACGTGTCGAAAAAATGTTTTGATAATATTATGCATAAATAGCACAATTTCCAGGAGGAAAACGTTTTTTACATGAAGGCGTATGACGCAATTATGAATAAAACGTTTTTTTGTAAGATTGTATTGCATTCGATCTAAATTTAAATACGCTTGTCCAATGAAAGCTATGTCCCACATTATGCACTATACTCTTTACACTTCTAAAAAATGACGTAGTCATATAGTTGTGTTAATTAAATTCTCAAACATATTTACCGACATAAATGTTTAAGATCATTTTTCGGAAATGATGTTGCGATTATGTTGGATTATTTGATAATTGAGAACATTAGAAAAGCGTTATGTATACAGCTATCGATACGATTCGGTTTATATGCATGAATTGGCGATTCATCGATATCCACTGCTATCACGGCGAATTGCGGCGAATCGCAGCGAATCACCACAACATTGAGGGGATTTAGCGCAAAGATTATCTTGCTCTCGCGCGACGTCGGAGTGATGAGTCACGTGAAATCGCGGTGATTTTCCACCCAAAAAGCAAAATGCCCCCCTTGACTTCGCAAATTAGGCAAAAATCACGGGTCGCGTAGTGTACTTTGGCTCAAAATTAATCTTTTTCCCCTGAAAGGTCACAGGGGCAGGTCCAGCCTTAATGACCCCGTGAAGGGGCTCGTCTGGACCTGTAAATAAACTCTGAACAACAACAACAACCTTGACATTAAGTCAGCTATTTATAAATGTAAACCATGTAGAATTTCATTAGAAAATATATGGAACAAGAGATGATAATTACATCCATTAATACTTAAAATTTAATTGCATGTAGTATGATTGTTTTATACTGTTGAAGTACTATGAAGATGTTTTATTTTGATTTTATTTATGTTAAAAAGAAAGAGGAAGGAAGAGAATAGCCCAATTTATATAAGTAGTGATGGTGAAAACACATATTATTATATGTGGCGTCATCATTACTAGACTCATTGTTAAGCATATGCTGCAATGAGTTTATTGGAGTCTTTTAACTTTGTGATTTGCATATTAGGTGTTAATATCAAATGGAATTACTTTAATTTACATGTTATTTGAACAGAAAAGAATTACACAAATGTGTGAAATGTTTTAAATAAACAAACTACACTGATGTTAAATATATTTAAGATAAATACAAATATAAATATTATTGGGATTTTCCAGATCACAAAGTGGTCCAGCATTGCCACTATATGTTTTAGATGCATAATAAAGACAAGAGATAGATGTAAATCTCATGTTTGGGTTATGTTATATACAAGGAAACAGAAGTAATGGGGTGATAGGAAATTTATGTTCATTAATTATTTGGAGGGGTAGAGCCTGATTTAATAGCTCTCCTCTGTGAAAGGGGATTCGCATGTTTAAATCAGGGCTAGCGCTGGCCCAAAATATCTTTGAGCCACCCAAATCTAAAGGGGTCCGGGGGCATGCCCCCCCCCCCCTCATATTTCTTTTAATGACAACAAGCACATGTCAGATATCATAATATACATCACATCACAATTTTCATAGTAATAGAGATATGAGTGTGATCTGAAAATATAAAAATAATATAAATACATAGTCAAACTGTATATATACATATAGTTAGACTATAGCATTTCAAAGTAATTTCAAATTAAAATTCCTCTCATCTTCAAAATCTTACCTTTAGACTTAGCATGTTTCGTCACCGAGTCTTTTTTCAGGAAATTGCAACCTACAGTGAACGTGTTGGAATTCTGCACCTAAATGCATAGGTCACAGTACATTGATTTTGATTCATTCTCAAAGCGAAGCCAATTATTATCAACTTTCCATGACTCTTGGAATGCTCTAGTTTTTTGTGTATTTTGTTTTTGTTTTTTTTTGTTTGTTCAGACCCATTTTCGTCCAAAGGACGCTTTAAGGTTAAAGAAGCCATGTTAGCAACTGTACGGACAAAGTGGTTACTTCCATTTATATTGTAGATGACATGAATTACTCTTCCTATGTGTTACAAATTCGTAACTTTAATTAAACTTTAATTGCAATTAAACCGCGCGTGTTTTTCACATTTTCCTTTGATTATAATACGCCGCTGTTAGTAAGCATAGTGTGTGAGTAAAACGATCAAATTAATTAATTATCACCTTTTCATTTCAATCAAAAATCGGCAGAAAGTTGTAACATCAACGACATAGAACTAATTATTTAATGATCACTCTTTAATTTAGATCGATAGTCAGCTTGGAAATAATTAATTTATTGTCAAGCTTATTTACATTTTTAATCTTATAATACGACATTTGCGACCGGCCGCTATTTTGTTTGCAGACGACAATATTAACTGTGTATTTAAAGCTCCACCCATTTTTACGTTTCATTCAACAACGTCATTTCATGTGTAAGCGAGCTCAGTTTTGATTGGCCAGCTACCATGTGCACTTCAAGAACAATAAGGTCAAGCGATGTCTCGATACAGGTGCAGACCGGTTTTCGTTCACTGTTTAAATTGCGAATACTTTCATTGAAACAAAGAGAAAAATATAGAAAACCAGTTTCGGGTTAAAATGGCGGCTGTTTTCAATGAAATTTTAGGAGATTTTAGCATTTTCGCAAATCAGATTTTTCTTGAGCCAAATTCTCAATATTTTCGCAAATGGCTCAAGTGGCGAACGACAGCGCGAGCCCTGTTTAAATGCATTTAGATAGAAATATAACAGACAATGGTATTTGGTACTGTAATTTAATTTGAATTGAATTATGTATAGTAATTTATAAATATTAGTATGCGTGGTTCAATGCTGGACACATGCAGACAGGGAATATTGCCGTAATGCTCCAAAATAAGACCCTGTCTGTTTGGAACCTCATGAGAATTGGGCTATGAAGAAGAGACGACCCCCCAGAGTGGCGTTAAGACAATATTTAAAAGGGATATTTGTAATTACCCTTATAAAAACAAGGATAATGATTACGTGTCGCCAAACGGTCACCTTTATAGGGCCACATAAAAATTATAAGTAAAAAAATGAACTTTACAGTTAAGAATGAGACAGGACAGATAAATTTATACATTAAAGTAGATTATTTAAATTATGTACAGTACTATATGCATTTATTTATATAAAATACAAGTTGCCACCCTGGAGGGTTTAAAGAAGGAGAGATTTGGAAGTGTAGGCTGGCGTGAGTGGGGAATAAACCAGCAGGGGCATTACCAATAGGTTGGTCTAAGGGAGGTAATTGTGGAGGTGGAGTCTATGACGGTTGTTTCCCATGGACCAGAGGGAGTGCACAGTAGAGGAAAAAAAGTATGAAAACAATTGAAGGAAAATTAAAACAGTGTGATATAAAATTGGTAAAAAATACCAAATAATACCTCAATGCAGGGGAAATCCCACAAAGTGCTCTTATCCAACCAATATTAATTAAATATAGGGGATAACAAGAGAGAAAATAGTACAAAAGTACCTTATCTGCTAAATAAAATAGCAATTTAACACAAAAATAAGGACATTTGCTTAATAAAATAGCAATTTAACACAAAAATAAGGACATTTGCTTAATAAAATAGCAATTTAACACAAAAATAAGGACATTTGCTATATCAAATAGCAATTTAACACAAAAATAAGGGAATTTGCTATATAAAATAGCAATTTTAACAAGAAATAAGGAAATGCAAGGTACAAAATTTGCTATGATGGAAAACCAGCAATACTAAGAAAATTTACAATAATACCAAAGAATTGGTATTACCCTGGATAGGGCTAAATAAGGGTTTTGCAAGGTATAAGGCCCTGCACCGTGCACTCCAGTCCGACATGGCTCTTCGAATTTGAAGGGATAAGGGTGGGGTGTCAAGAGGGAAGTGAGGGGGTGCAATGCAGCCAACATACCCGGGTTACTGGACAGCCTCGTCCTTTCTTTTAAATAAAAAATGCCATAAAATATGAATATATTAAGAATCTGAAGAATGTAAATGGTGGACTAACGTCATACTCTTATAAAAAAAATAAAAAATAAGAGAACCAGGTCAATACCATTGGCCTGATTTAGAAAGGGCAAGGTTGAACAATAATCCCGTTAAAAACTAAAATGAAGTTGTGTCGAAATGACACAAATCCAACACACTAACAATGACTACGTCAGATTTGTGTAAAAATTACACGGTTTAAAATAAATCTGTCACATGACTGAATAATTTATTTTAAACTGTGTAATTATTTACACAAATCTGACGTAGTAAACTGCTAATTTTCTCAGCAAAAATATAAAAGCAAAAACAACATGCAATTAATTTATAAATCCACCATATGCTGGGGCCTTGACCACTTGTACATGTATATGCGAAAACATAATTAAGTGTCCTTGTTTATGTGTGAAATACATACACTACGGGCGGGAGACAAACTTAATTGGCCAGACACATTAACTATGCTTACATGTAAATGCTAATACAATCCGCGCACATTAAATTTATTATGATCTTAAATATTATTTTAATTGTTCTTTTAAAATTTGTTAACTACATGTAACTAATCATTTTAAAAAGATTTTTTATTTATTTTATGATGCACATCCACTCGGCATCATGTCTCGAATTGCGGCTTGCCTCGGTGGACAGATGCGTAGCTTCGCGGCGAAATGCGACTTGCCACCGCATACTGACGCAGCTTCAACAGCTGACACGGCATCGACTTGTTTCATCTTGCCGCTGGGATCGCTAAAAACTTTGTTCCGCGTTGGCTATACTGTATATTATTTGCGTATTCGCAAGGTTACGGGTTTTATTTTCTGCAGTCAAATGATATGCATATTTCATTTCATGTGCAAATGAGATATCTCTACATGTTTTCGGACAGTCGTTTTCGGAAAAGGTACGGTTTGTCGATTTTAATTTACTTTCAGCGTTCTTTATAACATTTTTATAGAATGATGAATACATATGCGGTGTTACGGATGGTCTGGTTGACAATATTTTGTAATGTACTAACCAGAACAGGGGACAAAAATTCCACTCGTCCGCTTGTATTGACGAGTGAAATCTTGAAAGGACGAGTGAATTTCCCTAAAGCTCTCGTCCTACAGTGAAAAAAAGCTGATGTTAAAATATGTATTTTCTGACCAGTAAGACTCTTTTTCATTAAATAAACTCATTTTCTTAAAGCATATCTATTCCGAAAGTAGCACGCGAATGAACTGGAAATTGTAATTGTTAATTTCATACAGCAGGTGCGCGTTGTTATGCGAGACTGTATCCCGATTTAATATTGGCTTTTTGGTGTAAAATTTGCGCGTCCATGATGACAGGGAACCATCCGATTGCATTCACGGTAAGTATTGATATTTAAAGAATTATATTACCGCTAAATACGGTTTTAAACCAGTCTGAATTTTGTCTGAAAAATGTCTGACATACCAGCGTTCGTTAAAGGGGGCGGGGGCGATGTTCAAATGTCCGAATCGGAAAGCACGTAAGTGTAAGAAAAAAGGAAAACAGCAGTCGGTGTAACTTTATTAGTCATATCACCCCTTTGCAATCTTTATTTCACACATATTCGAAGGACGAGTGCATGTGTTTGCAGGGCGAGTGAACATTTTAATGCACTCGTCCTGCAGGACTAGTGCAGTTTAGAAATATTTTTGTCCCCTGCAGAACTTGCACCTGGACAGACTTTAAAAATTGAACAATTTGAAAGGGCAGTTTTCTTATTTTATTAGTAGTAGTTTAATAAAAGTATTTATCTTTTTGTTTTAAAGTATATATGTATGTAACTGTAGCTGATGTCTGGTTTGTTAAGTCACATTCACAACCTTGATTGTATACTTTTTTGTAAAGCCATGATAATATTTTATAATAAAACGACTCTGATATTAAGCTTGTTTTTAAGTATATATTATAACTTAAATCCATTAGATATACATTTGATAAAACATAGATAAAATAAGATTAATTGTTTTTTTCTTTTTGCCTTCAGTACCATTTTGCTGAAAAAGTATGCGTCTATTTTGGCTATTACTTTGTTTAAGGAAAACGTTATGGCTATTATTTTCTGAAGGCCAGTGTGAGCACTGAAATATTATATGAACACTGTTGGAATATTGATGATACCTATAACACTAAGAAAATAAATTCATGATGGAAAGTCTCTTTAGAAAACTTTTATCATATTAACACCATAAACAAATTCAAAATATACAATATAATAATTGGTGAAAATAAATAAAAAATAAATCTGCGAGCCATACTTTTTACTCATGAATTACATGTAAGTAGTCATAAACACAGTGCTTTTGACCTGTACTTTGTTTGTTGATGCATTACTTTTTACCCTAACAGTTCACATGGTGTTAACCAGTCTCTGACCTTAACATCGTTATTATCAAACACTAATGCGCTTTTTCAGCATTTGCTGTTTTACCCAGCTTTTCACCTTGAATGACCTATACATAAAACCAGCAGACACGATTGAATAAATTCAAATATTTTATTGGTTGATTTGAGAGAAATCTCTTGAACAGACTACTCACTGCATATTCAAACGACAAATAGACACAAATTGTGGCCCAGTTTCAATTACGCATTACAACCCATGTCGCAGAATTTCATGGCTTGTATTTGGTCACTAAATTGTCAGGGGAAGTCTTAATTGACTATTGATAAACACAGTTTTGCTTTCAAGATTAGAAAATAAACACTGCTTAAAATACATAACACAAATGTTTACTGTACTTGATCAGCACCTCTGGAAATCATTCTAATAGGCTACCCTTATTTACCCGGTTTGCTATATTTGCTATTTTGAATTCAATTTTATATTGAAAAGCATTGTGCTCGATTGTGCCATTTACAATATGCTATGAGATTTTTAAAGACCTGTGTCATGCAAAAATGGTTCTTATGCCATATGCGCCTATCATAGCAATAGCCCACCCAGCCTACGCATCTTGCAGTCTGATCAGGAGATGCATAATTAGACTATGACAACTTTGAGTGAATTTATAGGGAATAGCTTGGCCTCTGACCAGACTGCGCAAATGCACTCTTAAAGTCTTAGTTTTAGTCAAATCTTCATGAAACTTGGTCATAACATTTGTTCTAATGATATCTCAGCTGAATTTGAAAAAGAGTCCCGTTGGTTGAATAACGTGGCCTCTAGGGGACGGGGCTAAATTTTTCCTTGTATGGCTATAGTACAACCTTGTCAAACATACATGTAGAATACAAATTGGGACTGTGGATTAATTAGGCATAGGAAATGATTAAATTCCGAATCACAAACAAGACATGACGCATTGAAAGTCTATCATGTCGGAAAAATTGTTGCTCAATAATTTATGAAAATAAAGTATTAACAAAATCAAAAGTAAATTGATATAAATACATGCATCAGTTTATTAAAACAATGGTAGTGATTAGGTAATGTGATATTTAATTGTTTGGTGAAACTAGTAACAATGTTCCTTTAAATTTATCTGTTAAATGCTTTTTAAACAATACTTGTTTGGTCATTCCTGATCAAGAGCTTTGTATAAGTACAGCTAAGGGAAGTATGTATTAATAATTATGTTAACTGTATCTTCACTTTATCAAGTTTCACTGGTATGATACTCACACATGTAATATTTTTAGCACCATGTTCTGACTGTTCGAAATCTTTTGAGTAAGTAATCAAATATTTAAGTACGTTTTGTAACACAACATTGAACTAAAGCAGTTTATATTAACTTCCTGATGCTTCAGATAAAACTTTGAAAACGCTGTCAAATGGCTTCAGGGATAAGCAGGTATTGTTTCATGTAGTTTGCTAGTTTATTTTGAAATATTCTGATTGCGTGTTTAGATCTCTATCATGTGAAACGTTGAAATAAATCTTCCTGTTTTGGTGTTTGATAAATCGCGATAACGAAACATAACTTCCCTGCATTTGTATTTTGTTTATTAGTTTTGAAGAACTAAACACTCAGAATGGGTGTGTACTAAATGCCTTACCAGAATGTTTGTAATGTCTGAATTGAATACAAGATAGAGGAAGATCACATCAGAACTAGCAATTTAGTTGATAAGGTCAATGATACACTTCTACAAGAACAAAGTCTTGGTCAAAACTAGACTCAGTAAATTCAGACTTGTAGAATCATATCATATCTAGTAGCCTACTACTATAGCACAGAAAGTGTCATGAAACTTATTGGTACCCTACTACTAGTAGGGTATCAATAAGTTTGATAACAGTAGTAGGGTACCAATAAGTTTGATGACACTTTCAGTGCTATACGTGATGGATACTGTGGCTGGTATTAAACTAATTAAAACAACACATATTTGTGAACATATTTTAATTAAACGTAATTATCCCCTTGCTTTTCGGAGAAAAAGTGGGGATATTGTGGTTATCTCTGTCTTCCGTCCGTCCGTCCTGGCCACTATCTCCCCCTGCACTATAAGCACTAAAACCTTGAAACTTACACACATGGTAGCAATGAGCATATGTGCGACCCTGCACTATTCGGAATTTTTATCTGACCCCTGGGTCAAAAGTTATGGGGGTTGGGGTGGGGCCGGGTCAGATATTTTTAACCAGGTTTTCCGAAGGAAAAAACTGGTTATTAGATTGGCGAATGCGGGCGGGCTGGCTGGCTGGCTGGCTGGCGGGCTGGCTGGCGGGCTGGCGGAACAAGCTTGTCCGGGCCATAACTATGTCGTTCATTGTCAGATTTTAAAATCATTTGGCACATTTGTTCACCATCATTGGACGGTGTGTCGCGCGAAATAATTACGTCGATATCTCCAAGGTCAAGGTCACACTTTGAGTTCAAAGGTCAAAAATGGCCATAAATGAGCTTGTCCGAGCCATAACTATGTTGTTCATTGTCAGATTTTAAAATCATTTGGCACATTTGTTCACCATCATTGGACGGTGTGTCGCGTGAAATAATTACGTCATTATCTCCAAGGTCAAGGTCACACTTTGAGTTCAAAGGTCAAAAATGGCCATAAATGTCCCTTGAGATATAACCTTCATATTTGGTATGCATGTGTATATGGACAAGGCCTTTTCATACGCACAACAATTTTGACCCCTGTGACCTTGACCTTGAAGTAGGGGTCTGCGTTTAGGTTTCAAAATCTGCGTTTAGGTTTCGAAAAATGCTCTTAACTTCTATGTCCCTTGAGATATAACCTTTATATTTGGTATGCATGTGTATATGGACAACGCCTTTCCATACGCACACAAATTTTGACCGTCCGTCCGTGTGTCCGTCCGAAAACTTAAACGTTGCTCATAACTTTTGCAATATTGAAGATAGCAACTTGATATTTGCCATGCATGTGTATCTTATGAAGCTGCACATTTTTAGTGGTGAAAGGTCAAGGTCATCTTTCATTGTCAAAGGTCAAAAAAAATTAATTCATGTGCATATCTCCAATGTCAAGGTCGCCATGACTAAAAATATATTTATTTTAAAACAAACTTACAAAGGGGGTTAATTTTCTTTGTTCATTTCAAAAGTTCAGTTTGAGTTGTCTCCCTTTATCAGATTTTTTTTCACAATGAAAACCTGGTTTTGTGACAATTTTGTCCCTTGTTACTCATGTTTTTAGGTTATTTTACTATAATGTCTTCATTTCTACACCGATTGTCTTCATATTGATACTAAACCTCTCTTATTAC
This sequence comes from Dreissena polymorpha, assembly GCF_020536995.1. NCBI lineage: Eukaryota > Metazoa > Mollusca > Bivalvia > Myida > Dreissenidae > Dreissena > Dreissena polymorpha. Next base: position 182,963,832 of record NC_068355.1, on the reverse strand, counting down.
AATACAGTCAATCTCAACTATGCATGGCCCCATTACCAACCCTGGGGCGTCCCACCTACATAAGCCACGCCCACCCAAAATTGCCTTTTACTATAATTTCTTCATTTTTACACCGATTCACTTCAAATTGATACTGAACCTCTCTTATGACAATACGGTCAATCTCAGCTATGCATGGCCCCATTACCATCCCTGGGCCGCCCCGCCCACATAGCCACGTCCACCCAAAACTGCTTTTTACTATAATTACTTCATTTCTACACCGATTCACTTCAAATTGATACTATTCCTCTCTTATGGCTATACGGTTAATCTAAACTATGCATGGCCCCATTACCAGCCCTGGGGCGCCTCGCCCACATAGGCCACACCCACTCAAAATTGCATTTTACTATAATTTCTTTATTTAACACCGATTCACTTTAAACTGATACTGAAACTCTTTTATGACAATACAGTCAATCTCAACTTTGCATGGCACCATTACCAACCCTGGGGCGCCCCGCCCACATAGGCCACCCCACTAAAACTGCCTTTTACTATAATTTCTTCATTTCTACACCCATTCACTTCTAATTGATACTGAACTTCTCTTATGACAATACGGTCAATCTCAACTATGCATGGCCCCATTACCAACCCTGGGGCGCCCCTGGGTCAAACATTCGGCGTGGGGATACGCGTTGGCCTCTGCCGCGCCATTTCTAGTTGTAAATGTATTCCTCTAATACGAAATATATTGTTTAAACTAATTGCTTATTACCAAAACTCGAAGGCCTCATTTTGCTTTTTCATTGATATAATTTGATGGTGCACATAAGTTCGGCAGTCAATATGTACTGATATTTTCATTTTGTCAAGAATGGGATGGGCTATCGTTAAAAAGTCAAGTTATTGTTTGTTGTTATATTTGTTTGTTAATGTTCAAAATTGTGTTAGATGAACACTTAAAACATATCTTTCTTAAACTGTATTTGGCAAGTGTTTTTGAAATACAGTTAACTAAAATTGTATCATCTGTGTTCTTTGTCCATAGATGGAATGTATATGAAGTATAAGTCATCGTCTGTGCTGGGATAAGTTTCAAACACCACTGCAACTAGTGGTCTTTCCTATACTGAACTAAAGCCCTGAATTCTACACTGGCGGAAAGCTAATTTGTATCAGTATTCTTGAAAGGATTTTTGGGTAATTGCACGTAACAAACTTGATCTCACTATAAGCTTTAATGAGCACCTAGACGTGTCAGAACTGTCAGTTGTTGATTTGTAGTGTGTAATGTTACTAACAAACGCAAAAAAGTAATTCTAATACAATAGTTTTGCAATGAACATCTTAACTCTCAATTTTTAGCTTGGCTGTTTTCGGAGAAAACCGAGGTATTGCCATAGCAAGCTCTCGTCCGCCGTCCGCCGTCTGCCATCAGCTGTCCACGTTGTGCTAAAACCTTAACATTGGCTCTAAAATCAAAGTGCTTCCACCTACAATTTTGAAACTTAATATGTAGCTGAACCTTGATGAGTTCTAAGCGCCACATCCATTGTTGGGTCACTAGGCCCAGGCCAAGGTAAATGTGACCTCTAATATGAAACTTTAACATAGGCTCTGAAATCAAAGTGCTTCCACCTACAACTTTGAAATCCATATGTAGATGCACCTACACGCCACACGCATTTTTGGGTCACTAGGTCAAAGGTCAAGGTCACTGTGACCAACGGTAATTCATTACACAATGCTTCTAAAATGAGAGTTCTTCCACCTACAGCCTTCAGAGTTTATGCACCTTAATGACCTTTAGAACCATCATATTCTGTTTTGTTTCACTATGTTAAAGAAAGAGGTCATAATGTGTTGTCTAATACCCAAATTTCTTTGATACTTAAAGTATGTGGACATTTACAATAATTCCTTTACAAATTTTAAGTCGTCACCTTATGTTACTTTATTTGATGTTCTGTTGTTTATTTTATATCAGACAAATACATTATTACCGTGAGTATGCAAGTTAGTTAATTCAATGTTTTGCAAATACTAAATGCATATTCAACCATATATTATCATCAATTACATTTTGCCATGCATGATAACATTTTGCCATTCATGATAATGTCTGCTGATCTGCAGGACCATGTTGGCTCCGATCAACTCACTGGCTGGGATTACGTGGTAGTCCTTAAAATGAAAGTATCATATCTACAGATGCATAGTCTCTCAGATGAGTTCTTCTCGCCACGTATCTTTCTTCCTTTTCTTCTGACAAGCTTTCATTTATTCAAAGCATCACCCACAGCCAAGCTTTGGCAGCCGCTATGTGGTGCTCTTGTTTAATCTAAATTATTGTTTGGTATTTTCAATGCATATTTATGCCTTTAATACACAAGAAAATATGCATTCTTTGGGCTGAGAACACACACTATGAAATAAATTCCAATAGACTTAAAAAACTTACTGACTTTAGCTTGAATTGTCTGTTGTCCACTCTGAAGTCATTGTATAGCTACAGTATAGCCAGGTCTTGAAACTCACAGAATGCAGACAGCCAGTAAAAATTCAATATGCATACATTGTTTTGTAAGCAAGTAATATATGATGCCGAATGTATGTCTAGTATGTCATTGTATGTCCACTGTGATTACTGTATATCCAGTTTGTTATTGTACGTCTAGTACGAGTACTGTATGTCAACTATGTAATTGTATGTCTGGTGTGATGACTGTATGTCCAGTATGTCATTGTATATCCAGTGTGATGACTGTATGTCCAGTATGTCATTGCATGTCCAGTGTGATGACTGTATGTTCAGTATGTCATTGTATGTCCTGTGCGATGACTGTATGTCCAGTATGTAATTGTATGTCCAGTATGATGACTGTATGTTCAGTATGTCATTGTATGTCTAGTGTGATGACTGTATGTCCATATGTCAATGTATGTCTAGTGTGATGACTGTATCTCAAGTATGACATTGTATGTCTAGTGTGATGACTGTATGTCTAGTATGTCAATGTATGTCTAGTGTGATGACTGTATGTCCAGTATGTCATTGTATGTCTAGTGTGATGACTGCATGTCCAGTATGTAATTGTATGTCTAGTGTGATGACTGTATGTCCAGTATGTCATTGTTTGTCTAGTGTGATGACTGTATGTCCAGTATGCCATTGTATGTCTAGTGTGATGACTGTATGTCAAGTATGTCATTGTAGTTCTAGTGTGATGACTGTATGTCCAGTATGTAATTGTATGTCTAGTGTGATGACTGTATGTCAAGTATGTCATTGTAGTTCTATTGTGATGACTGTATGTCCAGTATGTCATTGTAGTTCTAGTGTGATGACTGTATGTCCAGTATGTCATTGTATGTCTAGTGTGAGATCTGCATGTCCAGTATGTAATTGTATGTCTAGTGTGATGACTGTATGTCCAGTATGTAATTGTATGTCTAGTGTGATGACTGTATGTCCAGTATGTCATTGTATGTCTAGTGTGATGACTGTATGTCCAGTATGACATTTTATGTCCAGTGTGTTAACCGTATGTCCAGTGTGTGCATTCTTTCGATTTTTATTTTTATTTTCGCTCAACAACGTTATTCCTTGTTTATTGTCTGCCATCTAAAAATCATGTTTGCCTGCAGAAAGAGAGTTGATGCTGAAAAGCACTTGTTTACAGTCATTGTCATTGTTTTTACAACGCGTAAAAGTTTTAAAGCAATAGACAAACATCGACAATAAATTTGTTGTCGACAGGCGACTGAAACAAGCAATCATAGTGGTTCATTTGGCTGGCGTTTTGCCAGACATTGTTAACTAAGTGCATAGGAGATGTTATTTTTAATAAAATAATATATACAGAACAATTTTACTTAAAATCATTTGAAGGAAGATAACTATTGATTTCAGGGCCATAAGGTAACAGGTGAGACCAGGGGCAGGGTTCTAGAACCATAACTCTTTATGTACTGTTATTCGGGTTATTGCCATTTGCTTGTTATTTTGCTGAGCATAACTACAAATCATAAAAAACAGTTCACTTAAGAAATGTATGTTAACTTCCTGATGCTTTAGATAGCATTGTGTAAAAGGTGTCATGTTGGCGCTGGGATAGGCAGTTTTTGTTTCATGTGGTATGCTAGTCCATATTGAATTATTCAGATTGCATGTATAGATCTCTACCATTTGAAGATGTTCAAAAGACGCATACAAACTTCTTGCTTGGGTGTTTGTTAAATCACAATAACAAAACACAACATCCCTGTATTTGATATATTATTTGTGAAGAAAAAAAAGAAATTCTTTGACTGGGTGTTTTTTAGAGATTGCTATCAGAGTAGCACATCACATAACCATTGTGTGAGATACTCAACAATACTTAGCTGATTTCCTTGTCATTGTTTATAATGTCTGATTTGAATAAAAGATAAAACAAAAACACAGTATAACTAGCCATTGTGCCGAACAGGTTGACAATAAACTTCTATCATAACAAACTCCTTGTTCAAAGCCTTGAACGGCGTGTGAATCGCCTTGTTAATACACAATTTCTCCCGTTCAAGCCCTGCTTTTTGCCAAGTTTCTGCACCCCGCCAGAGGGCATTATAGATAGAGTTTATGCAATTATACCAATTGTAGCACTGGGGATGACACAGAAAAGTACACAAATAAGATGATAAAACATAACATACTTGTATTTGCTGTTATGCTTTGTAATTTGTTTTAGATTAAATCATTTATATTCGTCAGCATACAATTTTGCAGTTTTTCAAAACATTCCTTTTTGTGGACACAAACATTTGTGGATTTCATATTTTGGAAAAAATGAGGAATTTGTGTTGGCATTATATTCGTTGAGAAAAAGCCTATTGAATGTAACGCATCTTTTACTATGAAATCTAACTATGAAATAAGATGAAATACTGAAAATAAAAGCTGATATTTACATAGAGGTTATGTTCTCATTATTTAGTCACTCCTTAATGCATCTGGCAAAACTGCCCTATAGTTTGAAGCTGATAGATAATTGAAAATTCTGAGTTTACTGTCACCAGAAGGCATTTATACTTCTACATATCCTATTTCATCAGGAGAACATTTTTGAACTTAAAATACCAAGAGTGAACTGTTAGTTACAATCATCACCTGTACATGTTAGAGGGAAAGTGTTAAAGGGTGAGTGTTCTGCCGTGAATTTTTACTGTTGGGGACAGGGACCCTTTAGGGTTAAAAAAGTGGGGACAAAAAGGAAAAATATGGGGACAGAGAAATATATTTGTGGCAGAATTTAATTTTCAGAAACTAATTATATTTTACTTGCACTCTTAAATTTGCTTGTTTTCTTCTTACAGCAAGTCCACAGGACGTAACATTTTAAATCAACCATGAATATTTTAAAAACTTTTTAAAACTGTCAAACTATAGTCAACATATTTACAAAACTTTCAACAGATTTATGGTCATTGAACTCAGCATTGGTGTCAAAGTACTTGTTCGATAATTAGAATTACCGATAGTAAAGGCGTTTTTTTTGTGCTTTATGCACAAAGTGCATGTAATTTTGTTGTTGTCAAACAGTGACCAAGACAATTTTCGAAGCTAATTTGCTTGGAACGTATGTTTAGGGCCAGGGGTAGACTTTTTTGTTATTGCTAAACCATGTTGGGACTTGGTTAGACTCTGTTGGGGTGTTATTATTATCGTCATATTTTCTAATTATCCCCACGCTTTTTGAAAAAAAAGTGGGGATATTGTGGTTATCTCCGCCGTCCGTCCGTCCGTCCGTCTGTCCGTCCGTCCTGGCCACTATCTCCTCCTACACTAAAAGCACTAGAACCTTGAAACTTACACACATGGTAGCTATGAGCATATGTGCGACCCTGCACTATTTGGAATTTTGATCTGACCCCTGGGTCAAAAGTTATAGCGGTTGGGGTGGGGCCGCGTCAGAAATTATCACTCATTTTTTTAGGTTATTTTACATTTACTTCTTTATTTCTACACCGATTCACTTCAAATTGATACTGGACCTCTCTTTTGACAATACGGTCAATCTCAACCATGCATGGCCCCATTCCCAACCCTGGGGCGCCCCGCCCACATAGGCCACACCCACCAAAAATTTCCATTGACTATAATTTTTTCATTTCTACACGGATTCACTTCAAATTGATACTGAACTTTTGTTATGACATTAGGGTCAATCTCAACAATGCATGGCCCCAATCCCAACCCTGGGGCGCCCGCCCACATAGGCCACACCCACCAAAAAATTCCATTTACTATAATTTTTTCATTTCTACACGGATTCACTTCAAATTGATACTGAACTTCTCTTATGACATAAGGGTCAATCTCAACTATGCATGGCCCCATAACCAACCCTGGGGCCCCGCCCACATAGACCACACCCACCCAAAATTGCCTTTACTATAATTTCTTCATTTCTACACCGATTCACTTCAAATTGATATTGAACTTCTCTTATGACAATACAGTCAATCTCAACTATGCATGGCCCCATTATCAACCCTGGGGCGCCCCGCCCACATAGACCACACCCACCCAAAATTGCCTTTTACTATAATTTCTTCATTTCTACACCGATTCACTTCAAATTGATACTGAACCTCTCTTATGACAATACGGTCAATCTCAACTATGCATGGCCCCATTACCAACCCTGGGGCCCCGCCCACATAGACCACACCCACCCAAAATTGCCTATTACTATAATTTCTTCTTTTCTACACCGATTCACTTCAAATTGATACTGAACTTCTCTTATGACAATATGGTTAATCTCAGCTATGCATGGCCCCATTACCAAGCCTGGGGCACACCTAGGTCAAACATTCGGCGTGGGGATACGCGTCGGCCTCTGCCGCGCCATTTCTAGTTTTACTTGCCGGAGGACAAAAACTAAAATGGATTTTGTTTTCTTCGGCCGGTCACTTTCCGCCATTTTGATTGGTTGTTATAAATCTCAACTTACCAATGCAATAAAGTGTTATTAAAGTAAATTTACCATTGGCTGCAAAATGACGTCACGTCCAATGAAATAATTCGTTTTGATTACACACTCACTCGATTACTTTACCGACTTACCAATTGAATCGATTAGATTTTATTACTTATTCCTGTGCGCTCGCGGACCCATATACGGAAAATGGGTGGGGACAAATCTTTTATTTTTGCGCCAATGACGCAAGGGCGCATCCACGGCAGAACACTGTAGTGCTAATAGTGTAGGAGGAGATAGTGGCCAGGACGGACAGACAGACAGACAGCGGAGATAACCACAATCAATGTTGTGCTGAAGTTACTTTTAAATTTAACATGTCATTCCACAGTATATTGACTGCTAGTGATTTACAAATGTTACAGTAACTAGCTGTAATATGAGCTTTTCTTAGTCACATATTGGTTACATTATTACATCTGCAAGCGGAATAGACGGGAATAGTTGCTTTGCAAACTGTTCCATTTCCTCCTCTTTTAGCACAGGCATTGAACAGAGATCAACTTATTGTATACTACACCACCAGCAAACACAAGCATCTCAGATGCTTGTGTTTGCTGGTGGTGTAGTATACAATAAGTTATTAAGCTTCCTCTCAAGGTCATATTTCCCTTGACATCTTCTGCACAGTGGCCCTGTCTGGCTTTTAATCCTCCAGCTTGCTTGACTGATGTTATTATGTGCTAAAATAAAAATAAGTTGTATTCAATTGTCATGAACTTAAGCAAATTTAGGTCATTACTTGCTTTATTGGAATCATAAACATTACATTTCGCTAATACAGCGACAAACATTGACTGCATGAGAATTTCCAGAAAAGAAATTTCTCAAGAACAAAATGTGATTTTATTTTCAACAATTTTACTAGGAAATATATAATATTACCATAGAAAACATTGACGAATTCCATTGAAATTTACATTAAAAATTAAACAAAACATCTTATGATCTTTTGTTTTCATGTGTAAATATGTTATTTGTATTCTCCTCTTGGAAGAAGAGGGGGTATATTGTTTTGCGCATGTCGGTCAGTTCGTCGGTCGGTCGGTCCGTCCGTTGGTCGGTCCGTCCACCAGATAGTTTCCGGATGATAACTCAATAACGCTTAGGCCTAGGATCATGAAACTTAATAGGTACATTGATCATGACTGGCAGATGACCCTATTTATTTTCAGGTCACCAGGTCAAAGGTCAAGGTCACAGTGTCTCGAAACAGTAAAATGGTTGCCGGATTATTACTCAAGAATGCTTACACCTAGGTTCATGAAACTTCATAAGTACATTGATCATGACTGGCAAATGATCCCTATTGATTTTCAGGTCACCAGGTTAAAGGCCAAGGTCACAGTGACTCGAAACAGTAAAATGGTTTCCGTATGATAACTCAAGAACGCCTATGATTACGAAACTTCATAGGTACATTGATCATGACTGGCAGATGACCCTTATTGATGTTCAGGTCACTAGGTCAAAGGTCAAGGTCATGGTGACTCGACACAGTAAAATGGTTTTAAGATGATAACTCAAGAAAGCTTATGTTTAGGATCAGCAAATTTCATAGGTACATTAATCATGCCTCGCAGGTGACCCCTATTAATTCTCAGGTCACTAGGTTAAAGGTCAAGGTCACAGTGACTCGCAACAGTAAAATGGTTTCCTGATGATAACTCAAGAATAATTAGGCCTAGGATCATGAAACTTCATAGGTAAATTGATCATGACTGGCAGATGACCCCTATTGATTTTCAGGTCAAAGGTCAAGGTCACAGTGACAAAAAATGTATTCACACAATGGCTGCCACTACAACTGAGAGCCCATATGGGGGGCATGCATGTTTTACAAACAGCCCTTGTTTCATTTATCGGCGTAGAATGCAAGTTCAGTTTACCAATAGTATTACGACATTTCAAATAGGCGAGCCAGACTTTACACTCTCTATAACATCTAAGGGATATAACTAATGATAGAAAACTAAGGGAAGTAACCAAGCGGTGTCGCTGTAAGAATTTACACCTGAAACGCGTAAATTTATTATTTATTGGTATATTTTCTCGGATTTTTTTCATCGCAATTCAGGCGATCTATATTCAATTTTTCTATGGCCAGAGCCGTGATTTCTTTTCATTAGCGATAAGGCGATGGGTTAATTTTGCAGACTGAATACCGCATGGAGAGGCGAAATTTATTTATAGTGTAGTACAAACTTAATAATTGTAGTATTTATCAAATTTAAAATCAAATTATGATAATACATGAATCAGTTTATTAAGATAATGGAAGGGATTAGGTAATCTTTAATATTTTGGGCAATTAGTAATAATACTCCTTCAAGTGACATTGCTAACTCTTCTTCCCCTTTTTGATGAGTACTTGTTCAATCATTCCTGAGTAAGAGAGCTGTTTTTGTACTATTCAGAGCAGTATGGGTATAGTGCACCGTATGTTCACTTGATTAAGGTTCACCGGTAGAAGACGCCGTAGTTACGTTACTTTAGCACCTTGTTCTGATTATTACAAGCCTTTAACATGATTTAGTGAATATTTAAGAATGTTTGGTAAAAACAAAATCGACTGAAGGAATTTATATTTACTTCCTGATGCTTCAAATAACATTGTTCAAAAGCCTGTCATTGTGTGCAGGGATAGGCAGGTTTTGTTTCATGTGGTATGCTATTTTGGATTGAATGAATGAGGTTGCGTGTGAAGATCTCTTATTACGTTGATCTTTGAAATTGATGCATCAAAACCTACTTGTTTTTGTCTTTGATGTATTATTTTTGAAGTAAAAATAACTTCTTTGAATGGGTGTTTTCTAGATTGGTATCAGAGTACCAGATAACATTAACCATTGCGTGAGAAACTAAACAATGCAAATCTGAATGTTTTGTCATTGTAAATATCTGATTGAAATACAATATAAAACAAGCTTAAAGTTATCTTCGTTTAGAGAACCATATTTTTGTTAAAACAGATGTTGCTTATTTGAGTCCTATTTAAACTTGACTTAAATTTTTTACCAACAAAACGGACCAAAGTGTTTTTTTTATCAACAATGTTGACACATTTTACATATACAGCTTTGTTTTAACTTCAATTAACAGTCTGATCACAGGATATTTACACCAAGGCATTTATTATTCTTTCCAAGCACATAATAGTGCATATTACATTTTCAATATTAATGAATCATCAAGCTGCGTAATGTGCGATGAATTCAAGAACCTTAAGCAGAGAAACATTCAGTTGAAGATGGTGTATTTTTGTCTGCTTTAGGTTCTTGAACTCATCACCCAAGTCTTCCACATTTGCATTGTTCAGCTCAGCATGGCCCTCAATAAAAATGAACATCAAACTTGTTAGCTTGGTTTGTTAATTTAAAACAACTCCAAGCATCGCGCTTTCTGATCTTGTTTGCATAATACGTGCTGTTGTTCAACAGCATGTTATCAGTGATTTTTTTACCTGCAAGTCCTGCGTCCTGGATTCACAAAAACCTCTGGAAATGCAAAGTTTCGAATTATGTGATTCCCAAAAATGCATTGAAATTTCTAAAAAAATTATATTGTTCAATATTTGAACTCATTTTTATGTCGTACACTATAGTAGTGGGGACATATTGTTTTGCCCTGTCTGTTGGTTGGTTGGTCTGTTGGTTGGTTGGTTTGCGCCAACTTTAACATTTGCAATAACTTTGCAATATTGAAGATAGCAACTTGATATTTGGCATGCATATGTATCTCATGGAGCTGCACATTTTGAGTGGTGAAAGGTCAAGGTCATCCTTCAAGGTCAAAGGTCAAATATATGGGTCAAAATCGCTCATTTAATGTACACTTTTGCAGTATTTCAATATTCAAGATAGCAACTTGATATTTGGCATGCATGTGTATCTCATGGAGCTGCACAATTTGAGTGGTGAAAGGTCAAGGTGAAGGTCATCCTTCAAGGTCAGATGTCAAATATATGTGGCCAAAATCGCTCATTTTATGAGTACTTTTGCAATATTGAAGATAGCAACTTGATATTCGGGTCAAAATTGCTCATGTTATGTCAACGTCATATAGGGGGACATTGTGTTTCACAAACACATCTTGTTTCAATTTGGGGACTAATAGATTTGCAAGTTATTGAGTCCCAGGACTCAGATGAGAATATTTGTAAAAATATCACTGTGTTATGCTTTTGAATAATACATGACGCTTTTGCAAGCTCAGTATATTCTCTGTATCACTGCTACGTTGCATAAAGTATTGGTGTGGATTCCCAAATAAGACAATATTGTTTTAATATGACACATCTCTGAAATCCCACGTAAAATAATTAACCCTAAAATCCCCTGCTGATCCAGAAAACTGTATAGGTAAATTTTAGAGCGATTATTATAGTTTATAACTCAGCTCTTGCTTAGCAGTTTGACAACGTCGAACAAACTCCAGTTGCAGTGTAACAAATTCAAATTGTTCAAATTCATCCAGCTAGCTAAAACAACCAACAAGTCAGAACTCATTGGACTGTCTAAGTATATTTATTTCGCAAATAAGCATAGAATCGACTTAATTAATATGAATCAATAACATCACATTTTTGCTGGGTGTTTTAAGTGTATATTTAAAAATGTGTTTGCAGGGTTTTTTTTTAGAGAAAGGGGAAGACGCTGGACGCTGGGTGAAAGGGGAAAAAAGAGTGCGAAAGAGACATATTAGGGGAAAAATAAAAACTGTTCATTTCAATGTCTATAACTCATCAAAAGAGGCTTGTCTCTGTCCTTTTTGTTCTTAAACACATTCATCACGTATTAAAGTCAAAGTCCTTAATAAAGTTGCAGGTGTAGATCTAATAATAACTATATTTCTGTACTGGGGCCGGGGGACGATGTCATTTTTGTGATTTCAATTTCATGATGAATGGGTTGACGATCTTGATCTGCTACAGTATTGGAAGGGAAAGGTCAAAGGAGCGGCAGCTGCCGATTGTCTACTTTCACTTTCACAATGTTCGATGTTGATTACCTCAGAATCCTGCTGGGTTATAACGGTTTTCGATGATTCTTTCTTAAAAAATGCCTCGATGCGTTCAGTATCTTCCGAGTCCGAATGTTTTATTTTGTTTGTGTAAGAACGCCAATTGTGAGACATTTTTTTCTGTTTGCACGTTTATATCTTGGCTTGCATATAGCCCGGATGAAAATTCGACTGGTTTCCGGTATTTAATTGACGAAACACCTTTCTCGCGCAAGACCGGTACCCAGTAAAATAGTCACATGATTATTACGATTAGTTGCCCAGTTTACATGACATAATTTAAGAGCTATATTTAGAATAACTGGGATTCACAGATTTTTTGTGTTCAACTGGAGAGAGAGAGAGCGAAATCGTTGTCCATGGTGCAAATTGGATAATTGTCGAATGCCCAAAGGAAAAATAAACATTTCTTTGAGAGAAAATATTATATTTTGGTGAAAAATTATATTTTTGGTGGGGAAATTGTATTTTGAGGGGAAAAATTCTGTGAGGGGAAGACGCCGAATATCGGCGTCACTTTCTTAGTAAAAAAAACCCCTGGTTTGTAATATATAATTTCAGAATTATGTGTTATATATAATTTCTGCTATTGAACCCCACTGTTATTGACATTGTACTGTTTTCTAATGTGTTGTTGATAATGTACATTGTACAAGTCAAGTCAAAATAAACTGTCTGTCTGTCTGTTATTGCCAAACTATATGCATTTTCTGCCATTGATTGTATTTGATTTTAGGAATGGTTAACTGTCATTTATAAGTTGTAGTTATAATTAATCTAATATGCATTTTGTTTTTGAAATACATAGAATCCAAATATTTATCTCACATCAAATTTGTTAAGAACATTCTCCGGAATTAAAATAACAATTATGCCAATCACATTTCCTTGACATGCTATTTAATTGAAATATTTGCTATGTTTATATGGCTATGTACTGATTGTATTCGCCAATAAAATTGTCTGTCTGTCTGTAACACCCATTTTAAAACAATTGACTGCGTTCACAAGTAAAATCCTTTCAGGTGTAAACACATTTCTAATTTGTAACATTATCTCCCACTCTTATATGATGGAGCCATGTTCGGAACAAGTCGTGGTGATTAAAGGCTGAAATGCTTGTCTCAGAATGTTACACAACGCATAAATACTTTAAATCTCTATAATCAAACACTTCATTTAAACGAAAATAAACACTTAATGATTTTTTATATATTTTTTTCTTTGTAAATGGAAAACAAATGTTATTGGCGATAGGAAAAAATCACGTTTGGGATTGAGTCCATTTGATTTGGGACCCCTATATTGGAAGGGTTTTAAAAGAATCCCTTTGTGCCGTAGTTGGTGTGCCTGTCTTTCCAATGCAGTGACAAATGTGAAAATAACTTGGCAGAAATGTTCATGTATATGAGTCAATGTATTGCAAACAAGAACTCTTTGTTACCTTTGAGTAGAAGGTCAAATTAGCAGATTTTATTGTCAAAATTATAATAGATTGAGTCTGCTAATAAGAATATGAGCAGATATATTGCATGCCATGGTCACATAAATCATGGTCTACTTTAGATCTACCATCTTAATTAATGGTTGTTTATTGACCATGGTTAGCCTTGACAAACTGTGGTGCCAAAACCTGGTATACCATGATATATTGTTTTTAAATGCGCATGAAATATTGCATGGGTTTTCCTGCTTTTTAAAAAAGCCTGAACCCGATCACAAAACAAACAGACCTGAAACTTGCTCAGAACATTTTTTCTTATATCATCTGAGCTGAGTTTGAAAATGGTTCTGGTTCATTGAAAAACATGGCTGCAAGGGGCAGGGCAGTTTTCCTTATATGGATATAGTAAAACCTTGTTAACACTCTAGAAGCCACATTTATGTTCAAATCTTTATTAAAAACTTGGTCAGATTATTTGTGATAAAATGATATCTCAGGCAAGTTTGAAAAAACGTGTTTTGTCTGTTTAAAAGCATGATCGCCGTGGGCCAGGGCAGTTTTCATGTTTTGGATACAGAAAAACCTACATTTATTGTCTTATCTTCTTGCAACTTGGTCAGAACATTTGCTCAATGAAATTTGGCTGCAGAGGTCAAACTGAATCACATGGCGTCAAAACTAAGTCATGAGGTCAAATTAAAAAAATGTTTGTTAGCAATCTACAAGTCACTTTTTTGTAAAATATTCCTGAAATTTGGTCAAAACATTTGTTTTAATGAATCTCAGAGTGAAAATAAAAATTTGCCTAGAAATTTAATATAAATGTTTTATAAACTACTTTTATTATTCTTCACGACACCTCATAATATACGGTTCCTTGGGTTTCAGGTGAGCACGTTTTGGCCCATGGCCATCTTGTTTTCTAGTATTAGTATTCATTATGCAATGTCTCATTTCTTATATAAATATGGCATATTATAAGTATATTCAATTCACTTGTCCATGCATTTACCCTAAAGCCAGTTTATGTACAGGGACTGGCCAATTTTTAACATCCATATTGCCAGACAAACACTGCAGATCCTGTATATGGTGATATCAGGCAGCTGGATACACGCCCTCCACACAGAGTTGTATACAATTAATGTACATGTCACAGATCAATACAAACTGTAGATACTGCTTAAACAATTTTTTTTTTGATGTTGACATTTTAGTTTGAACAAATATGCTGTTTTATTGTAACCATTTTTAGCTCCACTAGCCAGAGGCCAGCGGGGCTTATGTCATGGTCCTGTGTCCGTTGTGTGTGCGTGCAACCGTCCGTGCGTTAACTGTTCCTTTAAACATCTCCTCCTAAACTACTTGTCCAATTCTGATGAAATTTCTCAGGAATGTTCCTGGGGTGAACCTCTTTCAAATTTGTTCAAATTATGCCCCTGGGGTCAAATTTGACCCTGCCCTGGGGGTCACAAAATTGAAAATTTGCTTATATAAGGCCTATTTTGTGAAAACTTTCAAAATCTTCTTGTCCATAACCATTGGGCCAAGGGCTTTCAAATTTGACATGTAGAGACATCTAATAGTCCTCTACCAAGTTTGTTCAAATTATGCCCCTGGGGTCAAGTTTGACCCTCCCCCGGGGGTCACAAAATTGAATACATGCTTATAAAGGGCTTATTTTGTGAAAACTTTAAAAATCTCATTGTCCATAACCATTGGGCCGCGGTCTACCAAATTTGGTATTTAGTGACATCTTATAGTCCTCTACCAAGTTTGTTCAAATTGTGCCCGTAGGGTCACAAAATTGAACATATGCTTATATAAGGCGTTTTTTGTGAAAACTTAAAAAATCTTCTTGTCCATAACTGTATGGCATAGGGCTACCAAATTTGGTATGTAGTGACATGTAATAGTTCTCTTCGTAGTTTGTTCAAATTATGCCCCTTGGGTCAAATTTGAAACTGCCCGGGGGTCACAAAATTGAATATATGCTTATATTGGGCTTATTTTGTGAAAACTTTAAAAATCTTCTTGTCCATAACCATTGGGCCTAGGGCTACCAAATTTGGTATGTAGTGACATCTTATAGTCCTCTACCAAGTTTGTTCAAATTATGCCCCTGGGGTCAAATTTGACCCTGCCCCGGGGGTCACAAAAATGAACATATGCTTATATAAAGCCTATTTTCTGCAAACTTTAAAAATCTTCTTGTCCATAACCGTAGGGCCTAGGGCTACCAAATTTGGTATGTAGTGACATCTAATAGTTCTCTACTTAGTTTGTTCAAGTTATGCCCCTGGGATCAAATTTGACCTTGCCCCGGGGGTCACAAAAATGAGCATACGCTGAAATAAGGCCTATTTTGTGCAAACTTTACAAATCTTCTTGTCCATAACGGTATGGCATAGGGCTACCAAATTTGGTATGTAGTGACATATAATAGTCCTCTACCAAGTTTGTTCAAAGGGGTCCCAAAATTGAACATATGCTTATATTGGGCCTATTTTGTGCAAACTAAATATCTTCTTGTCCATAACCATTGGGCCTATTTCTACCAAATTAGGTATGTATTAAAATCTTAAAGTTCTCTACCAAGTTTTTTTCAAATTTTGCCCCTGGGGTCAAATTTGACTCTGCCCAGGGGGTCACAAAAATGAACATATGCTTTAATCAGGCCTATTTAACACCACAGTAAAGTTGTCCATAAATAAAAATGCTCACCCTTCCAATTTTAAGCGCCCAGTGGGACAAGGGATAGAAAGAGAAAGTCACATGCTTGAGTACATTTCAACCCATGTGCATTGCATGCTTTTTTCGCATAAAAAAACAGTGGAGCAATACAGGGCCATCATGGCCCTCATGTTTTGCATTCTAAACAAATCACAATTTTATACTAGTTATTTTATTTCAGTTTTTTTAATAACATATCATTAATCTTCAATTTAACTTTAAAAAACTTTATTGGGGGGTTATGATCAAAATAGTCTTCCCGCACCCTCCCGAAAAATATATTGCATTCTGTGCACTCATAAATTTTAGATCATATAAGTAATGTTGTTTAATAACCTGACCATTTAACACGTAAATGTATAAAGCTTTAATCAAGCTGTCGTTCAGCAGTGGAATCGTTACATCACCTTAATGCATTGAATTCCAACTGCAAGGTATCAAGGTCAGTTCGCGGTTTGGTATAGAAATCCTTAAATCGCTTTAACTTTGTGCACTTGAAGTTTATTTTGATAAAAAGTATATTACATGTAAATAAAGATATTTGGCGATATTTTTATGGTATGTCAATCAAAGATTCTTAATATCTTTTCAACAGTTGCAAGATAAGTACAAATGTATCAGTTTTGATTAATTTAATTAGAAATATTCAACCATATAGACAAATTTATTAAACATGAGCGCTATGACTTGCTAAACTATTAATAATGGAATCAAATAACAATGTCCGACAAACCCAAACAACAGGTCTGTTCGAAGAATATGCGTATAACTATTTCAAATATGTACGGGGTGATCACTGTGTTGTCGGCTGGCCTACATGTATATGCTTTCATTTATGTTCAGTCTTCTTGTGTCTTTCTAATCTGTAAAAATGGTTCTGATTAATAACATCTAATAAAGGTAAATAAGCCACCAAATCTGGCGCAACACCCACTAATTGATTTGTGTGTAATGCAGCTAAGAACTTTGCAAAAAAGGTATTCTTTACTTTCATAGATATAACTTTTGATCGTTCATCAACACCGACCACAATCAATGCCATATATCTTTTAAAATGTATTTCTTGTTTTACCTTTTGGAGAAAGGTGTGGGGACCTTCTGTTGGGGAATTTTAAAACAAAAGGGGATTTTTTGTTTAAAAGAATGACTACATGTTTATATCCTTCTTTGCTATATACCATTTATCAAATACTTTGGTGCAAATGCTAAATAAGATTATTTTTCATTATGCTAAAAATTAATTTAATGGCAACAATGGACAATATTACTCATACAATATAAAAAATGTTTTTATTTTTGTCATTTCTTAGCTCGACTATTATATATGAAATATATATAGTGGAGCTATCCTACTCATCCCCACGTGCGCGTGAGCGTTGGAATGTTAAAGTTTGCGTACCACCTCAAAATGCGTACCACCTCAAAAATTGTCTATGTCCCTTGACATATTGCTTTCATATTTAGCATACTTCTTTACCAATATAACCCTTATCTTTAAACAAGAGCAGACAACTGTAACAAGCATTTTGTAAGAATCATGGCCCTGTTTCCACTTAGAATATGCATATTATTGATAAATCTATGTTAAAGTTTGTGTACCACCTTAAATATTTTATATGTCCCTTGACCTATTGCTTTCATATTTTGCATACTTCGTTACCAACATGACCCCAATCTTTTAACAAGATCAGACAACTGTATCAATCATTTTGTAAGAATCATGTCCCTTTTTCCACTTAGAATATGCATATTATTGATAAATCTATGTTAAAGTTTACGTACCAGCACAAATATTTTCTCTCTCCCTTGACATATTGCTTTTATATGTTGCATACTATTTTACCTGAATATGACCCCAATCTATAATCAAGAGCAGACAACTGTATCAAGCATTTTGTAAGAATTAACGCTAGTGCTGCAACAATACGCCAAAAAGCGTATTGCGATATATTGTCAGTTCAAAAACCCGTATTGCAATATATAACGCAATATATTGCTTACTTGTACCAGAATTATAACTCGCCAATTACCTGATAATCCCGTATGTTCCAGTTTTAAAGCAAATTCTGGTAAATGTTTACTATAAAAGTGCTCAAGAATAACACAAAACACAAACATTCACCAATTTTCTTAAATATCAAATACATTTTGGCATTTGTTACTATTTAAAGATGTGATGAAATAACTTCCAATCGGGCGTTTTTTTTTCCCACTGAACACGCGTAAATCGCCTGACGTGATGTTCCCGTTTTATACAACACAAATACACCCACACTTTGCACGCGACGTTCTACATGTCTGTATAATTTTTGCGCGCTTTTTATTGAGAAAAAGAATAAAGCACTTTTTTATTGTCGCGTTAGCATTACATTTTGGAAGCGTGTTTCCGAAATTCGGATAACAAATTTAATAACGCTCATTTCAGAATCGAACGAAACATTTAGTTGTGCGTAATTAATTCAACGATAATTCGTTTAAAAGCATAGAATGAATGCTCCCGTGTAACAACGCTACTCTGTATAATAGACTTTTTAGAATGCCATTTTTACGTTACAATTTATTTTTACAAAATACCGCTTTGTTTTGTTTACCTTGATATCATTATTTTGGATGGCTTTTCTGAACAAAATGTAGATGCATGTTTGTAAAATTTTCGTACCGGTATGACGAAAATAGTATCGCAATACAATATGCGGATTGCGTATTGCGATATATACCGATATACCGGTATATTGTTGCAGCACTAATTAACGCCCTTTTTGCTCTTAGAATATGCATATTATTGATTAATCTATGTTAAAGTTTGCGTACCACCTCAATTATTTTCTATGTCCCCTGATATATTGCTTTTATATTTTGCATACGTCTTTAACAACATGACCCCAATCTATAAACAAAAGCAGACAACTGTATCAAGCATTTTGTAAGAATTATGTCCCTTAAAGGGATCTTTTCACGCTTTGGTAAATTGACAAAATTGAAAAAAGTTGTATCAGATTCGCAAATTTTCGTTTTAGTTATGATATTTGTGAGGAAACAGTAATACTGAACATTTACCATGGTCTAATATAGCCATTATATGCATCTTTTGACAATTTTAAAACCTAAAAATTATCAAGCGTTGCAACGCGAAACGATTGAATAATTTGGAGAGTTCTGTTTTTGTCGTTAAATTTTGTGAAACTACGAAGATTGCTTATATAAGGTATAAAATACTTTGTGTACATGTACTCGGCGGAATAGCTCAGTAGGCTAAAGCGTTTTTACTTCAGGACTCTGGCAGGACTCCAGGGGTCAGTGGTTCGAAACCTGGTCCGGGCAATGTTCTTTTCCTTTTTTTAATTTTATTCTTGATTTTTTACTGGAGCTTTTACGATCCAATGTTTACATTTATCGATATAAAGCATTTAATGAATAAGTTAAAAAATGCCAAAATCTGTGAAAAGGCCCCTTTAATTTCCACTTAGAATATGCATATTATTGATAAATCTATGTTAAAGTTTGCACACCAGCTCAAATATTTGTATGTCCCTTAACATATTGCTTTCATATTTTGCATACTTCTTTACCAACATGACCCTAATATATAAACAAGAGCAGACAACTGTATCAAGCATTTTGTAAGAATTATGTCGCTTTTTCCACTAAGAATATGCATATTATTGATAAATCTATGTTAAAGTTTGCCTACCAGCTCAAATATTGTCTATGTCCCTTGACATTTTGCTTTCATATTTTGAAAACTTCTTTACCAACATGACCCCAATATAAAAACAAGAGCAGACAACTCATCCTTCAAAGTAAAAGGTCAAATGTATGCCTTCAAGGCAGAGAAAAAACCTTAACCTTGGTCATAAATTTTGCAATATTGAAGATTGCAACTTTATATTTGGCATGCATATGTATCTCACTGAGCTGCACATGTTGAGTTGTGAAAGGTTAAGGACATCCTTCAAGGTCAAAGGTCAAATTTATAGCTTCTAAGCGGCGCAACAGGGAGCATTGTGTTTCTGACAAACACATCTCTTGTTCCACTTAGAATATGCATATTATTGATAAAGCTATGTCTATATATATATATATATATATATATATATATATATATATATATTTATATTTTAAAAGATCATCTTATAATTACCACACCCCCACATTATACGCCCCTCTACACTCAAACAAAAAGATTTTTATGCACCCTTTCAATGAAAAGGGGGCACATAGTGATCGGACTGTCCGTCTTTCCATCACACTTTGCGTTTAGGTTTCGAAAAATGCTCATAACTTCTATGTCCCTTGAGATATAACTTTCATATTTGGTATGCATGTGTATATGGACAAGGCCTTTCCATACGCACACAAATTTTTACCCCTGTGACCTTGACCTTGAAGTTAGGGTCCGCGTTTAGTTTTTTTTTAAATCTGTGTTTAGGTTTAAAAAAATGTTCATGACTTCTATGTCCCTTGAGATATAACCTTCGTATTTCTTATGCATGTGTATATGGACAAGGCCTTTCCATATGCACACACATTTTTACCCATGTGACCTTTACCTTGAAGTTAGGGTCTGCGTTAAGGTTTTTGAAATCTGCGTTTAGGTTTAGAAAAAAGCTCATAACTTCTATCAAGTGTTTATAGGGGGCATAAGTCATCCTATGGTGACAGCTCTTATTTTTATTAAGAAAGTTACGCCGATATTCGGCGTCTTCGCCTACCAGAATTTTTTCCCCCAATATACAATTTCCCCTCCAAGAATATCATTTTTCCCCAAAACATATTATTTTACCCTCAAAGAAATGTTTTTTTCCTTTGGGTCGGTCGACATATATCCAATTTTGACCATGTACAAAGATCTTGCTCTCTCTCTCTGCCAACGAACACACAAAACTGGGCACCCCAGTGATTCTAAATATAGCAATTAAATTACGTCATGGAAATTTTATCCGAGCAACTAACCATCAGTGTTTTTTTTTCACAAATAGGGGATTGGTGGCTGGGCCCATCCAAAGGGGAAAAACGTGTCGTTTTTTAGAAAATGGGGAAAATTAAAAAAATCACTCTTTTATATGTTATGATAATTATTATATGAATAAACATGTTTGTATGAATGTAATATTCACAGCTGAATTTCTCTGTTCTTTTTCTTAAATATATATCAGTGATTTTTTTCAACAGTATAGTTTCAGACAGTTCAGCCTTCATGTACAGTCTCAGTTTTCTTAGCCATTTTGAGTCTAAATCGGTATTTTTTATTGATAAAATGGGAAATTTAAGCATTTTTTTATCAATAAAATGGACCAAAGTGGAATGTTTTTATCAACAAATATTGACATAATATAGATGCATCAGGCCTTTTCCTGGCCATTTTGGGGAAAAAATGCAATTTATATGAAAAGTCCACTGTTTTGGGAAAAAATAATTTTATATAACTCTTTATAATAATTCAAAAACATATAAATTTGTTATATACTTTGTTAGTTGTTTATGAAATAAATTTGAGATATATAAATCATTAGAGGGTTCTTTCTAAAAAAAATAAAATATTTTTTTTACTTCTGGAGGGGATTTTTTGTACAAAATAGGGGAAAAATATATACTCTTTTTTGAGGGGAATTGGGCCGAATATCGGCCCCGAAATTGCCATAAAAAAACACTGACCATAATAATCACGTGACTATTTCACTGGATTCCAGTCTTGGGCCTGTAGGGTATTTCTTCCATTACGTACCAGAAACCAGTCGAATTTTCATCCGGGTTATGTGAAAGCTAAGATGTAAACGTGAAAATAGAAAAAAATGTCTGGCGTTCATACATGAAAAAAACAACGTTTAGACTCCAAAGTACTAAACACATTGACGCATTTTTTAAGAATAAATCATCGAAAACCATTGAAACCCAGCAGAATTCGGCGGTAATGGACATTGAACATTTTGAAAGTGAAAGTAGACAATCAGCAGCTGCAACACCTTACTATTCCATACTGTAGCAGATCTAGATCGTTTATCCATTCATCATGAAACTGAAATCACAAAATTGACATCGTCCTCCGGCCCCAGTACAGAAATACAGCTATGCAACTTTATTTTCCAAGCCAGACGAAACACAACCAAAACCTGATCTTTTCAATTCTCATGTATACGAATTCGGATACCCATGGATATATCAGTCTACCTAAATATGAGTTTATGTGTAAATATTGTGAGCTGTTTGGATCCAGTAGTGACAAAGATGTCCTATTTCACAACTGGTGCTGTATTATGGGACAATCCCTATAGGAGAATTAAAACTCTCAATAATAGTGATAGACACTAGGCTTCAGTAGAAAAAAAATCCAACTTTAGAAGCCAACACAGTGTTATTAAATTGCCAAAGGACAGAGGCATTCCTCTGTAGATGAGTTATAGACATTGAAATAAACAGTTTTTATTTTTTCCCCAAATATGTCTCTTTTGCGCACTATTTTTCCCCTTTCACCCAGCTTCCAGCGTCTTCCCCTTTTTCGAAAAAAACAAACCCTGTATATAATTCATTTGTTATGCCCCCGGTAGTGTGGCATATAGCAGTTGAACTGTCTGTCAGTATGTCAATCTGTCCGTCCGTCAGAAAAAAACCTTTAACGTTGGCCATAACTTTTGCAATATTGAAGATAGCAACTTGATATTTGGCATGCATGTGTATCTCATGAAGCTGCACATTTTGAGTGGAGGAAGTTCAAGGTCAAGGTCATCCTTCAAGGTCAAAGGTCAACAAAAGATTTTTTTTCAAAGTGGCGCAATAGGGGCATTATGTTTCTGACTAACACATCTCTTGTTTATAACTAGATCACCTTTATATGATGATTTCAATGTACACATTTCTCCCCGTATTATGTTTATTGCAATGTTCACATTTCTCCCCGTATCACTATAATGTAATATATTGCACACTTTAAACATGAAGTACCCTATGTCGGGCAGTGTGAAGTGTCAAATGTGCAGTGTCCTGTATTGTGACCACCCTATGTCTGGCGGTGTGAAGTACCGAATGTGCAGTGTCCTGTATTGTTACCACCCTATGTCTGGCGGTTGAAGTGTCAAATGTGCAGTTTCCTTTAATGTAACCACCCTATGTATGGTGGTGTGTAGTGTCAAATGTGCAGTGTCCTGTATTGTAACCACCCTATGCATGGCTGTGTGAAGTGTAAAATGTGCAGTGTCCTGTATTGTAACCACCCTATGTCTGGACGTGTGAAGTGTAAAATGTGCAGTGTCCTGTATTGTTACCACCCTATGTCTGGCGGTTGAAGTGTCAAATGTGCAGTTTCCTTTAATGTAACCACCCTATGTATGGTGGTGTGTAGTGTCAAATGTGCAGTGTCCTGTATTGTAACCACCCTATGTCTGGTGGTGTGAAGTGTAAAATGTGCAGTGTCCTGTATTGTAACCACCCTATGGCTGGCGGTTGAAGTGTCAAATGTGCAGTTTCCTGTAATGTAACCACCCTATGTCTGGTGGTGTGAAGTGTAAAATGTGCAGTGTCCTGTATTTTAACCACCCTATATCTGGCAGTGTGAAGTGTCAAAGGTGCGTTGTCCTGTATTGTAACCACCCTATGTCTGGCAGTGTGAAGTGTCAAAGGTGCGGTGTCCTGTATTGTAACCACCCTATGTCAGGCAGTTTGAAGTGTCAAATTAGCGTTGCCCTTTATTGTAACCACCCTATGTCTGGCGGTGTGAAGTGTCAAATTATCGTTATTCTTTATTGTAACCACCCCATGTCTGGCGGTGTGAAGTGTCAAATATAAGCCGTGTCCTGTATTGTAACCACCCTATGTATGTCTGTGTGAAGTGTCAAATGTGCGGTGTTCTTTTTTGTAACAAACCTATGTCTGGCTTGTAGCAACATTAGTTAGTTTAAATTTACTTTTCATGTTTGTGCATAATTTACATTTCATAACTCCACTTTCCATATCCATCACCAGCCTCAGGTGTTTGTTTCTCCACTCTATTTAAGTTTTATAGAACCCTTTATAGTAACCAACCTATGTCTGGCTGTGTGAAATGTCAAATGTGCAGTGTCTTTTATTGTAACCAACCTATGTCTGGCGATGTGAAATGTCAAATGTGTGGTGTCCTGTATTGTATCCACCCTATGTCTGGCGGTGTGAAATGTAAAATGTGCAGTGTCTTTTATTGTAACCAACCTATGTTTGGTGGTGTGAAATGTCAAATGTGCGATGTCCTTTATACACTGTAACTCCAATATAACGTGGATGACGGGGTCCAAGCCATGCATCAGCGTTATAAACGGACAGCGTTATAAGTTTTGAGCTTATTTATTTAAGGGGGCTATAAAAACAGGTACAGTATAGCCTATAATATAGGTCCTGTCACTCCTGTGTATTGTCATGCTGTGTTGTCATCCGCAAATACATGCATATAAACCGAATCGAACGATAACAGTATACATACCGCTTTTCTAATGTGCACATTTATCCGATAATCCAATATAATTACAACATCACTTACGAACAAATAATGTTAAACATTTATGACAAGAAATATGTTTACGAATTTCGTAAACAAAGTCATATGCCTATGCCATTTGTCAGAAAAATTAGTACAGTGCATTATGGGACACAGCTTTCATTGGACGAGCGAATTTAAATTTAGATTGAATGCAATACTTGTACAAAGAAATGGTTTTATTGCGTCATACGCAGCATGTAAAAAAACGTGCTTTCCGTTGACTTTCTGATAACTGGCAAAAATTTAAGTGCATCTCTGTTTACGATTACACTGCGTAAGCATGTAAATAAATCGTCAGGATTTTAAAATTTATTTTTCGTATACGTTCTGAAACATTAAACACACACACAGATATTTTTATTTATCAAGCATGTGTAGCATATAATAAACGATAACACACTTACACAGCCATAGTTTATACAATTAAATACAATACACGATAAATACAAAACATAAACAGGTAATCGTTTTAAATAACTTTAATTTAATTTGATAATTATTCTGCTTGCACTTCCCTTATTGAAATAAGCGCACCGAACCGCTCTGTTAGGGAATACATGTACTAAACACGGACTCGCAAGTTTTCACACCTTTATTGACATTAATACAACAACATAATAACCCCAATTAGCTGTCAAGTGTCGTTTAACCTTTAATGGATTAAAATCATTTAAACGGACGGATAAAGCAATCAAACTGTGATCGCCGGCTTCTTTGAATTTTTCTGAAAATACATGAGGCCACGACTTTTTTTTTTATTGGTTTACAAAAATTATTTTGAAAATGGTACATCGGGCGGTCGAAAAAAAAAAAAAAAAAAAAACATCATTGGAAAAAAAGTTAATGCTAATAACATCAGAACAAAGACAACATATCTATTATAACCTTAACACAGAGACAAAAAATCAAATTATGCAATGAAACACATCTATGTCTTCAAATGAAATGAGTCCTAACAGCACCTTATGTAACATCAGGCAATTTTAAACACTCCATTACATGACATGCGTTCTTCTCCCATTAAAACGAAAAACTGCGCTTCATTTCCATAATTGGATGCGCACCATTACGCAATGCGATGCCCGTTGCATAAATCTTATATAAGATAAACTACTCATACACAAATTACCCGGTATGTGTTTGCTCTTACTCGACTTATGAGATCGTACATGAAAAAAAATCGAGGTAGATCGATCCATGCGTCGTCGCGGTAATGTTTGTCAAAGTTGTTGTTGTCATGAAAACTCGTTGATTTACTACGCAAAACGTCTTATTTGAACTGACGCGAATTAATTTAATCATATTTGTCAACTTCGCTTTTGCTTTATTTTGATAATTTAATCCAAAGTTTAATGTTAGCAAGTGTTTTTTTTTACTGGAATTGTAAACAAGGAGTCAGTTAAAGTCTTCCGAAAATGTGCAGTCTGTGTGAATTGACAGTTTGACGTCATCAAAGGAAAGCCGCTTTCTGTCGGAAGCAATAAAGCGACAAATTTCGCGCCGAAAAAATTGGCTTCCTTTGTCTAGCAATCAACATGCCGAACCAATCGTGTGTTTGTTTCTCAATTGCAATCCTCCAATTTAATAAAAGCACGTGCATAGCTCCGCCTTCGAATCTTTTGCAGAGAACGGAGGCGGAGTTT
Source organism: Dreissena polymorpha (assembly GCF_020536995.1). NCBI lineage: Eukaryota > Metazoa > Mollusca > Bivalvia > Myida > Dreissenidae > Dreissena > Dreissena polymorpha. Next base: position 182,937,474 of record NC_068355.1, on the reverse strand, counting down.
AACGGTTAATTGAGCTAGTGTTTTACACAAGTTGAGTTCCGATTTGCCGAAATTACTCGGCCCTAAGCATTGAAACGACAAATACATTTATCAATGATTTTCCGAGATATACCGATTTGTTCCGATTTCCAAACTTTCTGTACAGTTCCTATAAACTATGGCGGACGTGTTTACAAAATTCCTAAACACATATATCGTAAATAATGGCAGTGTTTTATTGGATTATTTATACTTATTATCAAATACTATCGGGTTTGTTTAATATAATTAACATGTTAAACAATATAGTTGCGTCACAGACACGGAAATAAATTTTGATGGGGTCGACATTTGACTGACGCTGATTTTTTTATTGTCTGTAATTTTTACCCGAAATAAATTTTGAGAAGTGCCCATAAAAGGACTGGTACATAATGCGTCACATTGAACAATATCCCGATCTCTGCAATATATGTGAACCAATCGTTGATTGTACTTACTTGATTTTATTCGCAACCGTACTCAAACCGGATCGTTTTTTTCTCATTTCGCTCATTTTGAAGTGCGGTCGGGAATAAATTATTAAAAAAAAGACGATTTTCCGATTTTATTTTTTTTCCCATTTTCCAAAAATTAGGGTCGGCGGTTTTGTAAACCAAGAAATATAAAAGTCGTGGCCTGAAGTTGCATAACATGGATTTGAATCAGAAATGGAAGGTTGGAGAAAAAACGGGATCCAAGGACCCCCGCGTTATATTGGATACAGCGTTATAACAGACTGCACTATATTGGAGTTACAGTGTAGTAACCACCCTATGTCTTGCAGGGCCCTCAATCCATTTTAGGGGAAGCGGGTTGCTACCTATAGCAGTGGGAATTTTCGCGGCATTTCCCTTTTTGGGGGATTTTTTACTTACTCTCTGATTATAACATTTGTACATGTTTACACTATATTCATTGCTTTTTTCATAATTTAGTATGTTTGATAAGATTAAATTAAAATAGAACTGAGATATTATAATCATGAGACACATCTATCTATATATTTATTTTTTTTTTAGGGAAAAAAAAGTATACTTTTCAGGGGGGGAATGCAGCCGAATTTAGGCCGTGGATTCGACAGATTGAGGGCCCTGTCTTGCAGTGTGAAATGTCAAATGTGCAGTGGTGTTTATTGTAACCAACCTATGTCTGGCGGTATGAAGTGCCAAATGTGCAGTGTCCTGTATTGTAACCACCCTATGTCTGGTGGTGTGAAGTGTCAGATGTCATGTTTGATGGTCATTTAGGCAAAAAAATAAAAAAATATTTTCTGCAAAAATGTATTTCAGATTATTGACCAACAATACTTACTGGTATATGATCTTAAAAATACTAGTTCACAGGGATCATATTCGGTTTTGTCGGTCCTAGACCAATTGGGATCATGAAAGACCGATTGAAAATCCAAAACAGTCGGTCCGATTCTGTTTGCTAAAATTCCCATGTCATGAAATCGAATACACAGTGCACATGCAAACACACCCTAATGACATTCTTATCTCAATTAGGTGTGATTAACCATTTGCTGCAGTCTCTAAACAGGTCAGGACCGATTTATTGCACGTCAGACCAAGAATAAAAAACTTGGGAGCAGCGGATTAAAGACGCGTCCGGACCTTATACAATGAAAGCACGCGCTGTACCTAAACAAAACATGCCGATACATTTTCCACCAGCGTAATAATCCGGTAAAATAATTATGAATGAATGTCGCGGATCTGATCGACAGAACAACCGAGAGTTATTTTTATGGGCGGAACTTTACATAAAATAGTACACAAGAAAAATAATATACATTGTATAAATGTTTAGTAAAAAATGTGTTATAATGGAAACAATTCGTGTACTTTGTAGTCTGTTGTTTAATAACCCACGACCATTTGTCTGGTTCAATGCAATGTAAGCTAATATCGAGTCGACAACTATTTAAAACATCGGTTTAGACTTACACAGATTAATAATGTTGACAACGTTCGATGAAAAATGTCTGATTAAACAGCACGCGAAACTACAATGAAATAGCAAATGATAAACCAGTTGAGAAAACTCGTATGTTCTGTTTAAAAAAAAAATGCCAAAGGGAATTTTACTTGTACATTTATAATATACCACCTTCATGAATGGCAAAATCGATGGTATATATTTTAATGTAATTTGTCATGATTTCGGACATAAATTTTCTGATACTTTTTCCCCCATTTATATCCAGACCGATTGATGTTGCTGGAAAATATGATCCCTGCTAGTTCACATACACTTCAACACCGTTATTTCGAGCACCGATAATCCGAAGTCACCGTTATTTCGAAGTATTTTCGGGTCCCGATATTGGTTCTTCTTTGTTTAATGTAAAATTTCATTGTTAATCCGAACTTCGTTAAACCAAAGAAATCGTTCATTCGAAGTGATTCAGTCGGTCCCAACACTATAATTCGCACCTTATTAACAATCTTTAATCCGAAGTCAAAACTGCAAAATACTGAGCGTAATTTTACACCTTTGTCTTGGCTCGCCAAAATCGATAATTACACCTTTGTCGTCTGCGCAAACGTTGGTGTTCAGAGAGACATCGCGTATTAGTTAAAAAAATGTTAATTAACTTCCGAAATGTTTCAATATGTCTGATAATTTGTGCTATTCATTATATTTGATACGTTCTGTAATAAGACAAAAATAAAAACAAGAAAAATAATCGTTTTATTCCTCCGTTTGTTACAAGTGGAAATCTATTGCTATCTGACTAGTTTACGGTACGCTTTTCAGTAAGCATGTAACCAAACCATGTGAATTCCACAACGTTTTATTTTTTACAGAATCAAAGAAGTCTTCTGTCAAATGTTTATTTCGAATTATCGTTAATCCGAAGTTTTTTTAACGGTCCCGACAACTTCGAAATAACGGTGTTGAAGTGTAATGCATTATCATAGTAATTACTAAATATGATAACACAGACTACAAGTACAAACATTCTGTGGCTGATAATATTTTAAATATAAAGGGGCACACAAAATCTGTATGGAGAGTTGAGTGTGAAACTCCTCTATCTCTCAAGAGAAAAAATTGTTTCATGCTGAATACTGTTTACACAGTAAACATCGTTGCTAAAGGAAATGCAGTAACCCTTATCATACCCTATACTTCCCCAAAATATAAAGTCTATTGAATAACATAAATGTAAATGTGAAAACTGTTGAATAAGATTTAAGACATTGTTTTTTTCAATGGTTCAAGATTTTTAAGTAGTGTTTGGTAATTAATAAAGCATTAAAATAGATACATGTATGCACTTTTGCCAAAACCTGCCTATCTTATTACACTTTTTGCGAATACAGGTGGTTTACTTAGTACACCTAGAACTAAATTGATTTCTTTGCACATAATTTTAATTACAAAAATCAGTTCGAAAAGCTCTTTCATTTTTGGTTTTGTATATTTACAGTTGATGTACAGAAGTCAGATTGGTCAGCCAGTGAAACATGTTCTGTGAGTAGCTAGAATGGAACTTGAACCAGACACTGAAACTGTACTATCCTCATTCCTGTCTAGGTGGAGTTGACTGTGGTTGGAATAGTTGTCAAGTGAACAGCAGAAATGTTACCCAAACCAAACACTTTACACTACTTGCCCCCTCCTGCTTAGTTGGAAGTGATAATGGTTGAGATAGATATCTTACTTAGCAGCAGAAACGGAATTCAAGCCTAACACTGGACCTGTACTGACCTCTATCCTGCCTAGGTGGAAGTGATTGTGTTTGGAACAGTTGTATAGTGAGTAGTGGGACTGTAAGCCAAGCCAAACCCTTTACCCTCTACTGACCAACCTCCTGTTTAGGTGAACGTGACTGGGCCTGGGATAGTTGTCAAGTCAAGAATTACAAGCCACAAAGTCTATTCAGGTAAGGTTACATTGATATCAATACCAGTCACAGCCTCAGTGGCATGATGGAGCCCAATCACTGAAGTTTAAGTTCTTAGATATATGCTATTTTGATCAGTCATTGTCTGTTGTCAAATGTGTGTTTCCTGTCATTTCAAGTACCATTTTTTGATTTTTGACATCTTTCTTGTAACCACAGAAAAGAAGTTAAATAAACTGGACAAGTGTTTTCAGTTCCAACCAAATTAAGAAGAAATCCATATTTGATACTGTGTGCTGTAAATTTGTGTTGAACATGGTCATTTATTAATTGCAAGTTGTTCTCAGCAATTATCAAATCATAGTCAAGCCTGTTTATTACCATCTGTATCAACTCAGTCAAATTATTTTGAATGAGTATTTCATAAGTTTACCTCAAACATTAAAGCGTGTTTGACATGTTCATGTTTGATACAATTTTTAGCTCGGCTGTTTTCGGAGAAAACCCTAGGTATTGTCATAGCAAGCTCGTCGTACGCCGTCAGCCGTCTGCTGTAGGCATTGTGCTAAAACCTTAAAATTGGCTCTAAAATCAAAGTGCTTCCACCTACAACTATGAAACTTCATATGTAGATGCACCTTGATGAGTTCTACACGCCACACCCATTTTTAGCTCGACTATTATATATGAAATATATATAGTGGAACTATCCTACTCACCCCGGCGTCGGCGTTTCCGTTAGCATGCAAATGTTAAAGTTTTCGTACTACCCCAATTATTTTCATGGTCCCTTGATATATTGCTTTTATATTTTGCATACTTGTTTACCAACATGACTCCAACCTATTCACAAGAGCAGACCACTGTATCAAGCATTTTGACATAATTATTGCCCCTTTTATACTTAAAATTATCAATATTCTATGTTAAAGTTTGCGTACTAACCCAAATATTTCCTATGTCCCTTGACATATTGCTTTCATAGTTTGCATACTTGTTTACCAACATGACCCCAACCTATAAACAAGAGCAGACAACTGTATCAAGCATTTTGACAGAATTATGGTCCCTTTTATTCTTAAATATTTGAATTTTTTGCTTAAATTGCCATAACTTCTTTATTTATGATCAGATTTTATTAATACTTTGACAAAACAACACCTTCCTGATTGTTTGGATTTCACCCAAACAATACCCCACGCCCCACCCCAGAATACCTGCCCCCCCCCACCCCCCCCAAAAAAAAAATATTTTCCTTTTTTTATGTTTGAAAGATCATCTAATAAATGACCACACCCCACATCATACCCCCTCTCAACCCCCCCCTACCCCCCCTACCCCCCCTACCCTCCCCTAATTTTTTTTCCTTTTCTTTTTGTTTAAAAGATTGTCTCATAAATGACCACACCCCACATTATACCCCCCTCTCCACCCCCCCCCCATTTTTTTCCTTTTTTTATTTTTGAAAGAAAGTCTTATAAATTATTGAATATGAACAATTGCCCCATAATGGCTTACATTATACTGTCAAGCACTTGAATAGTTGAGCGCGCTGTCCTCTGACAGCTCTTGTTGGGTCACTAGGTCAAAGGTCAAGGTCACTGTGACCTCTAATATAAAACTTTAACATGAGCTCTAAAATCAAAATGCTTCCACCTACAACTTCAAACTTAGATGCACCTTGATGAGTTCTACATGCCACACCCATTTTTGGGTCACTAGGTCAAAGGTCAAGGTCACTGTGACCTCTAATATATAACTTTTAACATAGGTCTAAAATCAAAGTGCGTCCACCTACAACTTTGAAACTTCATATGTAGATGCACCTTGATGATTTCTACACACCACAACCATTTTTGGGTCACTAGGTCAAAGGTCAAGGTCACTGTGACCTCTAATATAAAACTTTAACATAAACCTTAACATTCCCTCTAAAATCAAAGTGCTTCCACCTACAACTTTGAAACTTCAAATGTACATGCACCTTGATGAGTTCTACATGCCACACCCATTTTTGGGTCACTTGGTCAAAGGTCAAGGTCACTGTGACCTCTAATATAAAACTTTAACATAGGCTCTAAAATCAAAGTGCTTCCACCTACAACTTTGAAACTTCATATGTAGATTCACCTTGATGAGTTCTACACGCCATACCCAATTTTGGGTCACTAGGTCAAAGGTCAAGGTCACTGTGACCTCTAAAAAAAAAAAATATTTTTTTCTTACAAGCTTTCACCACCGAGCGTTGGCACCCGTTATGCGGTGCTCTTGTTAATTTTGAGTGGTCTCCCAATGGACCTGCGTTGCTAATATATCTCATTACCATTTCCAGTGGTAAATTGTTGTAACAAATCCCTGAATAATGTGAATATGCCATGTGGTTGGATTAATCTATATCCCGATCAGGCTAGAATATTTAATTGTATTCTTTCGGACACCTACAAATAATTAACTTTGTTCAAGTCAAAACATTAAAATAAGAAACATATTTTAAAATTTCAGGTGTCCGAAAATTTAGAGCCAAAAATTAAGGTGTCCAAAAATTATAAATATATAAATAAATAAATGCAATCAATCAATGTACAATAAATATCTTCTGATTAACTCTTTTTTCATGCTTAAAAAAATAAGTACAACTTCACAGCTTTGCTAACTCTTGCCTAAAATGATATAGAACTAAAACTTAACAAGGGCTGTTTGTAAAACATGCATGCCTCCCATATGGGCTGTCAGTTGTAGTGGCAAACATTGTGTGAATACGTTTTTTGTCACCTTAATTTTATGTGACCGTGTGATGTCCGGCGTCCATTGTGCGTGTGTGCGTGCTGGCGTGTGTCCGTCAACAATTTGTTTGTCTAGACAGTGAAGGTCACAGTTTTCATCCAATCTTTATGAAATTTTGTCAGAATGTTTATCTTGATGAAATCTGGGTTGGGATTGAATTTGAGTCATCTGGGGTCAAAAACTAGGCCACTATGTCAAATGATAGAAAAACCTTGTGTAGACAATAGAAGTCACAGTTTTCATCCAATCTTTATGAAATTTGGTCAGAATGTTTAGCTTCATGAAATCTGGGTTGGGATTGTATTTGGGTCATCTGGGGTAAAAAACTAGGTCACTAGGTCAAATAATAGGAAAACCTTGTGTAGACAATAGAGGTCACAGTTTTCTGTATGATTGCATGTTTACATGCAAATCCTGTTTTTCATATGAGAGCTATTTAATCATGCTCTACCTCTCTTATTAATTAATGTTGATAAATCTTAATAGTTCTCTATTGCCTAGATCTCTTTGTATAACATATAACTTAAATAACAAATTAACACCTATCTTTGGTTTCCTTATGCATGTAAATATATAGTGGCAATGTTAAACCACTTTGTGATCTGAAAAATCCTTAAAATATTAATAATTGTTGCTTATTTCAAACATATTACACATCCGTGTAGTTCTTTTCTTTCCTTAAAAGTAATATTATGTTAATTTTAACATTAAAAATACAGATCACAAAGTATAAAGAATCCAACAACCCCTTGCAGCAAATGCTGAACAATCGGTCTAGTAATTATGATGCCACATACAATAGTATGTGTTTTCACCATCTTTACTTATAAAAATTGGGCTATTATCTATCTTTCTCTTTCCTTTTAACACACAACAACAATATCATAACAATAATATTAATAATTATACTTATAACACAACATAGTAGCTTATTACTACAAATCAATTTATGTGTGATTTTATTAAAATTTAAGTTCGTTTGGATTTAATTATCCTTGTTTCACTAATTTCTAATATTTCCTGTATAAAAATTGATTGTTTACATTCTACAATCTCAGGGTCGTCCGCTATGCAAATTTCCGATTCCAAAACAGATTTACCTACATGTATTTTTTATTGATCAATTTTAACCAAACCAAGCCGTTGTTTTATCGGCCTATGAACCAATCAAAACTCCTGCTTTTTTATAGTGTTAGGCTCACAGTCGCTTTGTTGTTACATTGAGTAATGCATTTATAACGCTTGTAATTAATTTTAAGTAAAGCTATTTTTAACTACTAGATTTTTATTAAAGCACTTCACCAACACTGCAAAGTATCTTATATTATAAATGGTACAGCCCAGTAAAATCGAGCTGACCATATTATGGCCGTTTCCGACCTTTTAATGCAGAGTTTTATGTTAAGCAGTGTGCTTGGGCAATGGTTTTTAACCGAAGTCCCAAGGGTAAACAACCCCATTAGTCACAGTTTTCAACAAATCTTAATAAAATATGGTTTATCTTTATAATATCTGATTTTGCACCGTATATGGGTCATCTGGGGTCAAAAATTAGGTCACCGGGCCAATTCTTATAAAACCTTGTGTAGATGAAAGAGGTAACAGTTTTCATCACGACCTAATGAAATTTTGTCAGAATCTATTAATTAATCAAATCTGGCTTAGGATTGTACACAGGTCTGAAAGAATTTAAGTTGATGTTAGTCAAGTGAGCGATTCAGGGCCATCATGGCCCTGGGGCCTCTTGTCTAATGTTGAATATAATTGCAACATTACTTGCGAAAAAATAATCTTAAACATTTATGATGATAAATACCTTTAAGAATTTCATAAACACAACCATATGTCTACGCAATCTTTCAGAAGTGTAAAGAGTACAGTGCATTATGGGACACAGCTTTTATTGGACGAGCGAATTTAAATTTAGATTGAATGCAATATGATCATGTACAAAAAAATGTTTTATTGCATCATTTAACACAGTCATGTAAAAAACTTGCTTCCCGGGGACTTTCTGACCACGGTAAAAATAAAAGTGAATATCTGTTAACAGTTACACTAAGTTAACATGTAAATGCATCGTCTGGATTATTTTATTTATTTTTCATGCCCCCCTTCGAAGAAGAGGGGGTATATTGCTTTGCTCATGTCGGTATGTCGGTCTGTCTGTCTGTTGGTCGGTCCGTCCACCAGGTGGTTGTCAGATGATAACTCAAGAACACTTGGGCCTAGGATCATGAAACTTCATAGGTACATTGATCATGACTCGCAGATGACCCATATTGATTTTGAGGTCACTAGGTGAAAGGTCAAGGTCACAGGTGAAGGTCACAGTTACTGGAAATAGGCATTTTAAGGATTTAGTATGGTTCAAACAAGGGAAACAACTACCGTTTATGCATGTTCTTTTTGTTATATCATTTGCCTCCCTTGTAATATATTTAAATTTTACCAAATGTAAGCCTAACTGCATTTTTGTAATGCATTGTATCAACCACCACCGCCGCCGCCGCCACCACCACCACCACCACCACCACCACCGTCGTTCACAGTGACAAAAAATGAATTCACACAATGGCTGCTACTACAACTTATAGCCCATATAGGGGGGCATGCATGTTTTACAAACAGCCCTTGTATATTTATTGGGATATTTTTTTAAACTATAAGCCAGGTGCTCCAGCTAGGCCTAAATTGAAGGGCGCCCCGCCCTGCCCTTCCGAACCTCCGCCCTGCCCTTGCTAGCCCCCCCCCCCCCATGTCAATATTTTTTAATTTTTTATGCCCCCCTTCGAAGAAGAGGGGGTATATTGCTTTGCACATGTCGGTGGGTCGGTCGGTCTGCCACCAGGTGGTTTCCGGATGATAACTCAAGAATGCTTAGGCCTAGGATCATGAAACTTGATAGGTAGATTGACCATGACTCGCAGATGACCCCTATTGATTTTCAGGCAATTGGTCAAAGGTCAAGGTCACGGTGATCCGAAATAGTAAGATGGTTACCGGATGATAACTCAAGAATGCTTATGCCTAGGATCATGAAACTTGAAAGGTAGATTGATCATGACTCGCAGATGACCCCTATTGATTGTCAGGTCACAATGTCAAAGGTCAAGGTCATGGTGACCCGAAATAGTAAAATGGTTTCCGGATGATAACTCAAGAACGCTTATGCCTAGGATCATGAAACTTGATAGGTAGTTTGATCATGACTGGCAGATGACCCCTATTGATTTTCAGGTCACTAGGTCAAAGATCAAGGTCACGGTGAACCGAAATAGTTAAATGGTTTTTTGGATGATAACTCAAGAACGCTTATGCCTAGGATCATGAAACTTCAAAGGTACATTGATCATGACTGGCAGATGACCCCTATTGATTTAGGTCAAAGGTGAAGGTTACGGTGACCCGAAATAGTAAAATGGTTTCTGGATGATAACTCAAGAATGCTTATGCCTAGGATCATGAAACTTGATAGTTTGATTGATCATGACTCGCAGATGACCCCTATTGATTTTGAGGTCACTCGGTCAAAGGTCAAGGTCACGATGACCCGAAATAGTAAAATGGTTTCCGGATGATAACTCAAGAACGCTTATGCCTAGGATTATGAAACTTGATAGGTACATTGATCATGAACCGCAGATGACCCCTATTGATTTTGAGGTCACTAGGTCAAAGGTCAAGGTCACAGTGACCCGAAATAGTAAAATGGTTCCTGATGATAACTCAAGAAAGCTTTTGTCTAGGATCATGAAACTTCATAGGTACATTGATCATGATTTGCAGATGACCCCTATTGATTTTCAGGTCACTAGGTCAAAGGTCAAGGTCACAGTGAGAAAATACATATTAACAAACAGGCTTTTTCCGCCCTATGCCACGGGTCCGAAATTCGGCCCCATTCCCAATGCAAATCTGGTTGTTTTTTTCCCAATTGAAAAATAAATCCCAATTCCAAAAAAAGAAAAAAATAATATTTGTTTTTGTTTTTTTTTACCTTAAAATATATAAGTTAACCTGATCCAGTGTAGAAAATAGAAAGTGTTGCTTAATTAAATTATCTGTTGCCTTGAATTTGTTTTAAAAACTGTAAAATATGTTTATGATTAATTAAGACTTTCCTTATTTTCCTCAAAATCCGGGGCTTCACACGATTTATTTCACCTCAAAAAAGGCCAGGCCTTTTCCCCGAATTCAGATTAAAAAACCTGCACTTACCTCACATGTTCATAATACTTTGTAAAATTTTAATAATAAGTTATCAAAATAGTTGTTATTTACCAGTTAAGGCTTCTTTGAAATATAAGAAACACTATTTACATGCGATAATTTTTTCCCAATTGAGCCAATTTTGCGAATAATTTTTTTTCCAAAATGGGGGTTTTCACGACGCGAAATTCCCAAAATTCCAGTGTGGCGTATTCCCAAAATGGAGCGGAAAAAGCCTGACAAAATGGCTGTAACTACAACTGAGAGCCCATATGGGGGGCATGCATGTTTTACAAACAGCCTTTGTTGTACATGTACTGCTCTGTTAGGGAATACATGTAATAAACACTAACTTGCGAGTTGTTCACACCTTTATTGACATTACACAACAGATTAACACAAATAAGCTGTTGAAGGTTGTCGTCTAAGAGATAAAAATCGGTTAAACAGATGGATAAAGAAATGAAGCTGTGATCTTCGCCATCTTTGGTTACCATGTTAACATATAATTAAAAATAGAACAGTAATGTTATTTAAGCATATCAAGCATTGTGAATGTATGTACAACGCTCTGAAAGTAACTCGAGTAACACCAGTAATCTGCATTGGAGCCTGAAACAGAAAATAAATAATTATAGCATAATTCAAATTTAAGGGAGTCAACCACAATGCATGTATTTTAGCTCATATGCTCATTGTATACAACAATAACAAAAAGGTTTATTATTGCAATGTATAATGTTAGTTTATATGTTACATGTAAGTGTAACCGTCAACGCAAATGGCAAAAAAAATATTTCACGGCGGTTCGCGGTGATTCGCGCTGATTGCCTTACAGCGAGATACATCACGCGACGGTCACCGTAGAATCGCCGATATGTCACCCAAATTTTCTTGTCGCTCGGAATCACCGCAATTTGTCACATTGCATAGATCGCAAAGTGATGCAAATTGTATGCAAAAATCACGAGTCGTGTAGTGTACATGTGCTGTCAATTAAACATCACTTCATTCAATGTCTTTGAATGAGAACAATTCAAATTATAGAAGAGTTGATAACTGAATCAGGACCCATCAGAAGACCTTCAAAACATTGACAGGCAGAACCTGGTTCTAAATGCAGGTTCAATGTTTATCATGTAGGCTATATTTTTAGCTCGGCTGTTTTCGAAGAAAACCCGAGGTATTTTCATAGCCAGCACGTCGTGTCCGTCGTCGTGTCGTGTCTTTCCATTGTCTGCCGTGCTAAAACCTTAACATTGGCTCTAAAATCAAAGTGCTTGGCTCTAAAATCAAAGTGCTTTCACCTACAACTTTGACACTTCATATGTAGATGCACCTTGATGAGTTCTACATGCCACACCCATTTTTGGATCACTTGGTCAAAGGTCAAGGTCACTGTGACCTCTAAAAAAAAATCTGACAAGCTTTCATTTATTCAAAACTGCACCTGCAGCCGAGCGTTGGCACCCATTATGCAGTGCTTTTGTTTTAATCATTCTTACAACCACAAGTAATTGACAATCATGAACGGCATTGAATGTGTTCTTAGAGTGAGAGCTTTTTAGCTCACCTGCTTGCTCAGGTGAGCTTTTGTGACCGGTCTTTGTCAGTAGTACATCCGTCTGTTAACATTTGTTTGTATACACTCTAGAGGCAATATTTATTGTTCGATCTTCATGAAACTTGGTCAGAAGCTTCGTTCCAATGAAATCTCGGTCGAGTTCAAAACTGGGTCGTGCCGGGTCAAAAACTAGGTCACTTGGTCAAAAAAAACAAAAAAACTTGTAAACACTGTAGAAGTCACATTTCATGCCCAATCTTCATGTAACTTTGTCAAAATGTTTGTCTTAATGATATTTAGGTTGACTTTAAAAGTGGTTTGGGTCCATTGAAAAACATGGCCGCCAGTGGGCGGGGAAGTTTTCCTTATTTGGCTATAGAGAAACCTTGTAAACACTCTGGAAGTCACAATTGTTGCCCAATCATCATGAAAGTTGGTCAAAACATTGGTTTTATTGATTTCTCAGACGAGTTTGAAAATTGTCCAGATCGGTGAAAAAACATGACCGCCAGTAGGCAGGGCATTTTTCTCTACATGTACATTTATATAGTGAAAACATGTCAACACTCTAGAAGTCATATTTTTTGTCCCAATTTTCATGAAATTTTTTCAGAAACATTTGTTTCCTAGATACGTGAGTTAAGTTTAAAAATGGTTCCGGTCTGTTGAAAAACATGGTTGCCAGGGGGACGGGGCAGTTTTCCTTATATTTATATAGTAAAAAGGCTTCCAAACAATCATGAGTTAAGATCATGTAACATGTGAGACAACTCTTCTAAATATTGCATTTAAGTTTACAGTAGTTACTCCCCTTTGATTATTTGATTATTAATTTTTTCATAATAATACAGTGTAGTTGTGTTTCATTTATGTGTTAATTGTTATTCAAGGTTGGATGTTTTTATGCCCCCTTTCGAAGAAAAGGGGGAATAGTGATTGGACTCTCCGTCCGTCTGTCTGTCTTTCCGTCACACTTTGCATTTAGATTTCCGAAAATGCTCATAACTTTTATGTCCCTGGAGATATAACCTTCATATTTAGTTTGCATGTGTATATGGACAAGGCCTTTCCATAAGCACACATTTTTTTACCCCTGTGACCTTGACCTTTAAATAGGGTCCGCGTTTATGTTTCAAACTCTGCGTTTAGGTTTAGAAATATGCTCATAACTTCTATGTCCCTTGAGATATAACCTTCATAATTAGTATGCATGTGTATATGGACAAGGCCTTTCCATACGCACACATGTTTTTCCCCTGTGACCTTGACCTTGAACTTAGGGTCCGCATTTAGGTTTCAAAATCTGCGTTTAGGTTATGAAAAATGATCAAAACTTCTATGTCCCTTGAGATATAACCTTCTTAACCTTCATATTTGGAATGCATGTGTATATGGACAAGGCCTTTTGATATGCACACATTTTTTTACCTCTGTGACCTTTACGTTGAACTTTGTTTAGGTTTCGAAAAATGCTATAACTTCTATCAAAGCGTTTATAGGGGGCATATGTCATCCTATGGTGACAGCTCTTGTTTTTAGCTGATTGCTCAGGTGAGCTTTTGTGACTGGTCTTTGTCCGTCGTACGTCCGTAAACATTTGTTTGTAAACACTCTAGAGACCACATATATTGTCGGATCTTTATGAAACTTGGTAAGAAGATTTGTCCCAATGATATCTTGATTGAGTTCGAAACTGGGTCATGCTGGGTCAAAAACTAGGTCACTAGGTCAAAAAAAAAGAAAAAGCTTGTAAACACTGTAGAGGTCACATTTAATGCCCAATCTTCATGTTACTTTGTCTATATGTCTGTCTTAATGATATGTTGGTTAAGTTCAAAAGGGGTTCCGGTCCATTGAAAAACATGGCCGCCAGTGGGCGGAGCAGTTATTCCTATATGGTTATAGAGAAACCTTGTAAACACTCTAGAAGTCACAATTTTTGCCCAATCATCATGAAAGTTAATCAAAACATTGGTTTTGTTGATATGTCGGACGAGTTTGAAAATGGCCCAGATCGGTGAAAAAACATTGCCGGCAGTGGGCAGGGCATTTTTTTTATCTATATGTAAATTGTGAAAAACATGTGAACACTCTAGAAGTCACATTTTTTGCCCAATTTTCATGAAATTTGATCAGAACATTTGTTTTCTGGATACAAGAGTTGAGTTGGAAAATGGTTCCGGTCAGTTGAATAACATGGCTGCCGGGGGGCAGTTTTCTTATATTTATATAGTAAAAAAAATTTGTGAACACTCTAGAAGTAACATTTTTTGCCCAATCATCATGAAACTTGTTGAATAGATTTGTTTTATAATTATCTCAGATGAGTTTGCAAATTGTCCTGATGGGTCAATAAACATGGCTGCCAGGGGGGTGGGGCAGTTTTCCTTATGTGACTATATAGAGAGAAACCGTGTGATCACACACTATATAGAAACCAAATTTTTTGCCTAGTAAATACATTGGTTTTATTGATTTCTTGGACAAGTTGGAAAATGACTCTGATCGGTGAAACACACTTTAGCTCACCTGATTGCTCAGGTGAGGTTTTAGGATTGGTCTTTGTCTGCTGTCCGTCCGTCAACATTTGCTTTGTTAACACTCTAGCTTTCTCATTTTTCAAGCATTCTTTATCAAAGTTGCTGAAAGATCTCAGTCAAGTTTGATGATGAGCAAAATCACATAATTAATGCCATAATTATTGCTCTTAGATTGTCCAAATGTTCATTATATTATACAAAATCCTTGTAAGCAAAGTTTGATGTTTGGTAAGGGGGGTCAACTCAAAATATAGGTCACCATTTCAAATCTGACAAAAACAAAAACACTCCCTACGCCAGAGTTTTTGGTTCAATAATGATGAAACTTGACCAGGATGTTTGTCTGGTCAATATCTAGGTCATATTTAACATTACGTAAATATTGAATGAACCGACTCCTCTCAGGTGAGCGAATTAGAGCCATCTTGGCCCTCTTGTTTAATTCATCATTTCACACTTGAAGTTCTAGAGCTGCATGTGACTTAACATGGTCATATTCTTAAAGAACAAAGTCTGAGAAGTGAAATTTAGTGAAGACATGAACATTTGTGTCTTTTTGAACTTGTGAGTTTGAGTAAGATACAAATAGTCGCCTCTTAGTGTTTGTGTGTATTTTATGCTCAGTTTTATCAGTGTATGTATAATGTGCCTAATTTGTTCTCTGAACTACAATTGATAGACACATTTTATTTGATTTTTTCGATTTTTATATTAATGATACTACAGCTTTAAGATATGTTCTTATGTACAGTCTGTATAATTGCCATGAAAAAAACCAGTTTTACTTTGACGCTCGTAGTCTTAAAACAATGTCAACCAATTAAGTGGTAACAATATGCCTGAAACGCATTATGTGGTCTACTAGACAATAATAAAGTTTGAGACCAAGGCAGTAATCCTATACCAATAGCCTGACAAGTGAAAACCCCCTCAATGGTGGCTTTCTTTGTACCAGTGGTCCGTATTTGTAAAACATTGTGGCATAGCCCTAAAATATAATTTACAAAAGGTTATAAGTTATCTAGGGTGGTCTTTATGACATGTTATAAGAGTACTTGAGCACATACTTGAGCATAGAGCTATAGTAAGATGTTATAAGTTATCAAGGGTGGTCTTTATGACATGTTATAACAGTACTTGAGCACATACTTGAGCATAGAGCTATAGTAAGATGTTATAAGTTATCTAGGGTGGTCTTTATGACATGTTATAAGAGTACTTGAGCACATACTTGAGTATAGAGCTATAGTAAGATGTTATAAGTTATCTAGGGTGGTCTTTATGACATGTTATAAGAGTACTTGAGCACATACTTGAGCATAGAGCTATAGTAAGATGTTATAAGTTATCTAGGGTGGTCTTTATGACATGTTATAAGAGTACTTGAGCACATACTTGAGCATAGAGCTATAGTAAGATGTTATAAGTTATCTAGGGTGGTCTTTATGACATGTTATAAGAGTACTTGAGCACATACTTGAGCATAGAGCTATAGTAAGATGTTATAAGTTATCTAGGGTGGTTTTTATGACATGTTATAAGTGTACTTGAGCACATACTTGAGCATAGAGCTATAGTAAGATGTTATAAGTTATCTAGGGTGGTCTTTATGACGTGTTATAAGAGTACTTGAGCACATACTTGAGTATAGAGCTATAGTAAGATGTTATAAGTTATCTAGGGTGGTCTTTATGACATGTTATAAGAGTACTTGAGCACATACTTGAGCATAGAGCTAAAGTAAGATGCCTCAACATTTAGAGTTAGTCCCTGCAAAACTATCGGTTCTCACAAAAAGTTGAAATTTGAAAGTAATAATAAAAAAATATGAACATTTCGATTACATTGGTCCGTACCCAAAATATATTTATATTTTCATTCAAAGTGTAATTGTAATACCCAAACAATTCATATTTGGTATTACACATCCTATTGTGATAACTGTAAGGCCCAAACAGTTTAAAACTTAAAGCATGCATGTAAAACATCAATATTTAATATGTATGAATATTTTTATAAAGTAATACAGTTTTTATGAAGATATTGTGTTAATAAATATACATTATTTAGACCTATGCTAATATCATTTGCATTTTTTTAAATAATAAATTTGGGTTCTAATAATTTAATAGAAAGCAATAAAAACGTTTTACGCACACACATTTATTAATTGCGATTAACTTGAAGATATATATAGAAAGAAACCATATATTTTTTACAAAAAACTGTTTTTCTTACTGTGACTTACAACAATATTGAAAAGGCTTGGTACATGTACTGTAAAATTAAAGCAAACCTCTGAATGTTGGATTTACATGTATGCATATGCTGATATCAGCTATCACCCGCTGTTATATATTGCAATAATGGGAAAACGCTAGTACACGTGTACTTAACGTGTCACTTTTTTAAGGATTTTAGTAATTTGATCGGTAATTATTAGTGTTGGGAACGAAAACTGAAAATGATATTCGAATATTTGTTTGTCATTATTCAAATATATTCGATTTTTAAACCATATATCATGACCATCCGGAGCAACGTGCTCGTCCAAATTCCACTAATACCACTATACATGTAGATCGTATCATAAATTGTGCAGCTTTGGAACACTTTACAGTAATAATTTTAGAAAAAAGATTATTGATAATTATTTCTTCCTTTTAAATAAATGATGTTTATTTTCATAAGATATAAGATATTTCCAAAAATTTCATAACCTTAATTTTACTTTATTTTAATACTTCTAATTGATTCGGATTACTTCCCATCAATAATATTTATGCTTTTGTTTTCGCTTTTTTTTTCTTTCTAGAATTAAGAACCACGACGACTTAATTGGTTAATATTTGAGCAACTAAATTCTGATTAAATAAACATTGATTTAATATAAGGATAAAGCATTGAACACAAACATGGCATACGTCCCGATCTCGGTGGGGCAGTCCTGCTTTTGGGGTATTTGGTCCGGCGTCATGATATGAGACAATTCAGTGATTTTTAACCAGGTTTTCCAAAGGAAAAAACTGGTTATTAGATTGGCGAATGCGGGCGGGCTGGCTGGCTGGTGGGCTGGCGGGCGGGCGGAACAAACTTGTCCGGGCCATAACTATGTCGTTCATTGTCAGATTTTAAAATCATTTGGCACATTTGTTCACCATCATTGGACGGTGTGTCGCACGAAATAATTACGTCGATATCTCCAAGGTAAAGGTCACACTTTGAGTTCAAAGGTCAAAAATGGCCATAAATGAGCTTGTCCTGGCCATAACTATGTCATTCATTGTGAGATTTTAAAATCATTTGGCACATTTGTTCACCATCATGGGACGGTGTGTCGCACGAAAGAATCACGTCAATATCTCCAATGTCAAGGTCGCCACGACTAAAAATATATTTTTTTAAAAACAAACTTACAAAGGGGCTTAATTTTGTTTGTTCATTTCAAAAGTTCAGTTTGAGTTTTCTCCCTTTATCAGATTTTTTTTTCACAATGAAAACCTGGTTTTGTGACAATTTTGTCCCTTGTTTTTGCTTTAATTTGTTACAGCCTGTGCCTTTTGAATTGGGAAAATTAGCGCGATAAACCGTGAAATTGGGAAAAATAGCGCGATAAACCATAAAATTGGGAAAAATGAAGCATTATAAATAGGATTATAAGTAACAGAAGTGATATTGTTTTTAAGTGCATGTTCAGGGAGTTTTCTAGAAAAGGAGTCTGGTCAAATTGTTTTTTTTTTTATCAATAAAAGTGGCAAGTTTGGGAATGATTTATGGACAAAAATGACTAAATTCAAGTTATATATTTTGTAAGATGTTTAAAAAATAAAGTTGAGACCTAGATTTAAGAAATCATAATTAAGTTACATGAGACTTCTTTCTAAAAAAAAAAAAAAAAAAAATTTTTTTTTTTTTTTTTTTTTTTTGGAAGTTGGGCTTTTTTGGGAAATTTTGGTCAGAATTTTGGGAAAAAACGTGTATTTTTGCGATTGGGAAGCAGCCGAAATTCGGCTGTAAATTTGAGCAAAAAAAATCACTGCAATTTGGCCCAACATTGCTAAAACACATCAAACGTTCTATAAATTAATAATAAAAATGGCTATTCAAGGTCTGTCTTGGTAAAACTTACTATCACTAATAAATCCCTTTATAATTGCCCCTTATTATACAATCTACTTCTACTCCAGTGCACCAGTGGAGTTTTTGACACCTTATCAGTAATTTATCGGCAAATTATTGAATTTATTAGGCATTCACACCGTGATGTTTTATGATATGGGTCGCTTATTGCTATTAATAGATGTCTCGCACTGATATAAAAGCGGACTACGACCCAATCAAATCCAAAGGCAATGTCGATTAAACAACCAGAGGTAAAAAGACCTGTCAAAACACAGATTGTGTATATCAAACAAAGTGAATGCTTATCAATACACATTGATGTTTCACATAAATTCATTTTCATTTTCGACTGATTCTCAGAAAATAGTTTTTACATATTGCATCATAAGTAAATTGGCGATTGGTCCCTCTCCTTATGCCCTCCTGTTTGCTAATTTTCATCTCGCTTTTATCAAAACAATGACTTATATAGGATAGTCGTCTGCACTTAACCGGAACTGTGACTTTGTACATGTAGGTATAACTTGTTTAGAAGTATATTTGCATAACAATAGAATATTCGATTATAAATTTTGGATTTGATTATTCGGCTTATTTTTGATTATTCGAATATTTGGTCCCATCCCTAGTAATTATTCGTCAAAAGTGAATTTTTTTGCATATACAGTTATTATATATGACTTATTATTAATTAAAGATCTTTGCTAAAAGAATATACAAACAAGACTTAATATCTCAGCCATTATTACTGATTTATATGGTTATCATTATAGTATTCAGATATTACCTACGGATATCCCGATACAAATTCTGGCATTCATTTATTAGCTCATCTATTTTTTGAAAACGTTGGCGTTGGCGTCCGGTTAAGTTTTGCGTTTAGGTCCACTTTTCTCAGAAAGTATTAATGCTATTGCATTCAAACTTGGTACACTTACTTACTATCATGAGGGGACTGGGCAGGCAAAGTTTGATAACTCTGGCGTGCATTTTGACAGAATTATGTGCCCTTTTTATACTTAGAAAATTGAAAATTTTGGTTAAGTTTTGCGTTTAGGTCCACTTTTCTCAGTGAGTATCAATGCTATTGCATTCAAACTTGTTACACTTACTTACTATCATGAGGGGACTGGGCAGGCAAAGTTAGATAACTCTGGCATGCATTTTGACAGAATTATGTGCCCTTTTTATACTTAGAAAATTGAAAATTTTGGTTAAGTTTTACGTTTAGGTCCATTTTATTCCTTAAGCATCAAAGCTATTGCTTTCATACTTGCAACACTTACTAACTTTCATAAGGGGACTGTGCAGGCAAAGTAATGTAACTCTGACTGGCATTTTGACAGAATTATGTGCCCTTTTATACTTAGAAAATTGAAAATTTGATTAAGTTTTGTGTTTAGGTCCACTTTATTCCTACAGTATCAAAGCTATTGCTTTCATACTTGCAACACTTATTAACTATCATAAGGGGACCGTGCAGGCAAAGTTATGTAACTCTGACTGGCATTTGGACGGAATTATGGGCCCTTTATACTTAGAAAATTGAAAATTTGGTTAAGATTTATGTTTTGGTCCACTTTGCCCCTAAAGTATCATAGATATTGCTTTCATACTTGGAACACCTAAAAAACTATCATATGGGTACAGTAAAAGGACAAGTTGCATAACTCTGGTTGTCATTGTTACGGAATTATGGCCCTTTTTTGACTTAGTAACTTTTAATATATGGTTAAATTTTGTGTTTCGATCCACTTTACTTCTTAAGTATCAAGGCTATTGCTTTCAAACTTCAAATACTTTCATGCTATCATAAGGTTACTGTACCTGGCAAGTTGAATTTTACCTTGACCTTTGAATGACCTTGACTCTCAAGGTCAAATTATTAAATTTTGCTAAAATTGCCATAACTTCTTTATTTATGATTAGATTTGATTGATACTTTGACGAAACTACTCTTACCTGACATACCACAATAGACTCCACCCAAACCGTCCCCCGTACCCTCCCCCCCCTCCCCCCGATTTTTTTTTTTAAGATCATCTCACAAATGACCACCACACCCTCACACTATACCCCCACCCCACCCCACCCCCCCCCCATTTTTTTTTTTTTTTTTTTTTTTTTTTTTTTTTTAAGATCATCTTACAAATTACTACCACACCCTCACACTATACCCCACCCCACCCCCCCAATTTTTTTTTTTAAACGGTTATCTTTGAAATACCGTCCAACCATCGCACCCAAAAAATCCCCCCCCCATCGCCCTTCCCCCCCCCACCCCCCCACCCACCCCGCCACCCCCGCCACCCCCCCCCCCCCCGCCCCCGATTTTTTTTTTTTTTTTCGCTTTTTTGGAAGATAATGTAATAACTGTCCACAACCCCACACTAACACCCCTCTTCACTCCACCCCTCCCTCCTTTGTGATTGAAAATGAGAGTCCCTTCACCTTTAAAAAGAAAATAGATGAGCGGTCTGCACCCGCAAGGCGGTGCTCTTGTTTTCATTGTCTCAACACTTTCTTCCAACAAATAACCACTTACTGTTAGACCAACAATATTCTGACTGGTGCTTAACTCTATCTAAAACCATGGAATAGCCAAACCCCATTATTGCAGTTAATGGTTTATATACAATATTTGAAGTACATGTATGATTATAAAATTAAGAAATTTAGTAGCACTAGATAATGTATCACTTGTGACCAACTCAATAGCTTTAAAAGAATTTCGCAAACAGAGATGTCCATGGAGTATTAAATTTAACTTAGGTTTATTGGAATGTGAAATACATTTTTAAAAGCTGAATAACAGATCTATTAACATATTTCTCTTGACTATACTAATAGCACAAAATTGGGATTGCTTATTTGATCATTTGAATTTATAACACACTTGAATAATAATAATTGAAATGCTATGCCTTAAAAATGTACTTTGGTCCAAATATGACATTTAAAAATTATTCAGTATCCATGCTTCAATAGCTCCTATAATCAGATTACCCTACCCATTGAATACCTGAACATTGAAATATATAAATTAGATATAATCGCTCTGCAAATTTCTTTGTGTGAGTGTAGTGTCAGGCAATTTGAAAAAGATCTACAATCAATCGAATTTTTTTCATATCATACTTGACATGTAACTTGAAGCCTTGGACTTAAGTATTAATGGTTCCAATATGAGTACCATATCTGAAACTTTCAATTTAAAATGCAATGGTGATCAGCAATTAAAGGCATGTGTTCACACAGATTTGGGCATGTTTAGGCCCCTGAAGGAGGGCGTATATTAGTCACACTGTCCATCTATGCCTGAGTTCTGGTGTGTGTGTGCATGTGTATGTATTCTGTCTGTCTAAATATAATCTCTGTAATGTTGGCATTCCTAGAAGGAATTTAATGTCATTTCATATTTAATCTTCCCTGACTACCAGAAAATGTGTCCCCGAAAGCTTCCATGCTCTAGGTTCATGTGTCTGATTTGTAACATAAACATGCCTGAAAGAATTTTAATTTAACTTAGGAATATTATCTTCCTTGTCCAAACCATGTGTCACTCATTAATACAATGGTGAACAGTTGCAGCTCAAGGTCAAAGGTCATGAGTTACATGAGTTATTAAAGACTTATGACTTAAAAAATATGATTCATAAGTCTCAGACCAAATAGTTGGTATGTCACATCTGATAGATCCTGTACAAAGATGTTTAAATGGAGCCCTTTGGAAAGAAAAATGGCCATGCCCCAAGAATCACATTTTTTGCATGGATTTATTTAGCATAATAACTTCTTCTGATAATCCACAATGCATACAGCTTTGATATTTTGTATGTGAAATCAAAATGTGTTCCACTGAAAAGACTGTTCTAGTTATTTCCCCTGGGTTTCTAAAGTGGAAGTGCTCCACTGTCACATAATTGATACATACCTGCATAGTTAAAATATTTTTAAAATCGTATCTACAGGCCAAGTCAGAGGTGTAATATTTGGCATGTAACATCATATAGTGGTCCTGTACTAAGTTTGATTAAATCCTTCTTTGGGGTCAAAATCTGCCTTCTCTGTAGTTGTTGAGACTTAAATATTTTATATTGTACATCAACTTAACATACACATTTGATGTGTTATATGACCTCAGATTTTGGTCCTTGAGAAAAAACTGTTCAACACATGCCCCTGGGGTAAAGATTGGCCATGCCCATAACAGAGGTGAGCGATCAATGGCAGAATGCCCTCTAGTCTAAAAAAATTCATAAATATAACAATGTTCCTTTATAAATATCTGCTTGAAAAGCGAGAATATGTATTTCATAAATAATGTTGATGGTAAGTTGATAATATCGTTGTTTATACCCCTTTAAGCTACTGTAATCCTTTAGTTCACAAATATTTCAAACAGCTTTATTGAGAAAAAAAATATGTTCTTTGGTCCAACAAGTTTCTATTATGTTTTAAAACTAATCAATATTCCTCACAATATTTTGAATAGCTCAGCAAATGAGATACTCGACTAAAGAAGAGTCCTTTGTGTGAAATAGACATGTTAAAATATCCACAAATATTAGTTTTCATTATCCTTTAAGCTGAAGAATGTTCAATACGATATTTTAGCAAAAAAGCCAATGGTTTATTTAACCAATTCCAATAAGCATTGAAAACTTATCAAAATTTTATTTGTATTACTTATTTTGCAATTGGCCTGTCAGACTTGTGTGAAATAGTAGTTTTGATATTGGCATTCTTGAATAACTTTAATTTAAATAATACTTACAACACTTTAAAAATCAAGTTTGTTGAGTTCCTATACAGTACAGCCAAAGCGGAACAATAGGGTTAGGGTTAGGGTTAGGGTTAGGGTTAGGGTTGGGTTAGGGTTGGGTTAGGGTTAGGGTTAGGGTTAGGGTTAGGGTTAGGGTTAGGGTTAGGGTTAGGGTTAGGGGTTAGGTTAGGGTTAGGGTTAGGGTTAGGGTTAGGGTTAGGGTTAGGGTTAGGTTAGGGTTAGGTTAGGGTTAGGGTTAGGGTTAGGGTTAGGGTTAGGGTTAGGGTTAGGGTTAGGGTTAGGGTTAGGGTTAGGGTTAGGGTTAGGGTTAGGGTTAGGGTTAGGGACAATGAGCTTGTCCTGGCCATAACTATGTCATTCATTGTGAGATTTTAAAATCATTTGGCACATTTGTTCACCATCATGGGACGGTGTGTCGCACGAAAGAATCACGTCAATATCTCCAATGTCAAGGTCGCCACGACTAAAAATATATTTTTTTAAAAACAAACTTACAAAGGGGCTTAATTTTGTTTGTTCATTTCAAAAGTTCAGTTTGAGTTTTCTCCCTTTATCAGATTTTTTTTTCACAATGAAAACCTGGTTTTGTGACAATTTTGTCCCTTGTTTTTGCTTTAATTTGTTACAGCCTGTGCCTTTTGAATTGGGAAAATTAGCGCGATAAACCGTGAAATTGGGAAAAATAGCGCGATAAACCATAAAATTGGGAAAAATGAAGCATTATAAATAGGATTATAAGTAACAGAAGTGATATTGTTTTTAAGTGCATGTTCAGGGAGTTTTCTAGAAAAGGAGTCTGGTCAAATTGTTTTTTTTTTTATCAATAAAAGTGGCAAGTTTGGGAATGATTTATGGACAAAAATGACTAAATTCAAGTTATATATTTTGTAAGATGTTTAAAAAATAAAGTTGAGACCTAGATTTAAGAAATCATAATTAAGTTACATGAGACTTCTTTCAAAAAAAAAAAAAAAAAAAAAATTTTTTTTTTTTTTTTTTTTTTTTTGGAAGTTGGGCTTTTTTGGGAAATTTTGGTCAGAATTTTGGGAAAAAACGTGTATTTTTGCGATTGGGAAGCAGCCGAAATTCGGCTGTAAATTTGAGCAAAAAAAATCACTGCAATTTGGCCCAACATTGCTAAAACACATCAAACGTTCTATAAATTAATAATAAAAATGGCTATTCAAGGTCTGTCTTGGTAAAACTTACTATCACTAATAAATCCCTTTATAATTGCCCCTTATTATACAATCTACTTCTACTCCAGTGCACCAGTGGAGTTTTTGACACCTTATCAGTAATTTATCGGCAAATTATTGAATTTATTAGGCATTCACACCGTGATGTTTTATGATATGGGTCGCTTATTGCTATTAATAGATGTCTCGCACTGATATAAAAGCGGACTACGACCCAATCAAATCCAAAGGCAATGTCGATTAAACAACCAGAGGTAAAAAGACCTGTCAAAACACAGATTGTGTATATCAAACAAAGTGAATGCTTATCAATACACATTGATGTTTCACATAAATTCATTTTCATTTTCGACTGATTCTCAGAAAATAGTTTTTACATATTGCATCATAAGTAAATTGGCGATTGGTCCCTCTCCTTATGCCCTCCTGTTTGCTAATTTTCATCTCGCTTTTATCAAAACAATGACTTATATAGGATAGTCGTCTGCACTTAACCGGAACTGTGACTTTGTACATGTAGGTATAACTTGTTTAGAAGTATATTTGCATAACAATAGAATATTCGATTATAAATTTTGGATTTGATTATTCGGCTTATTTTTGATTATTCGAATATTTGGTCCCATCCCTAGTAATTATTCGTCAAAAGTGAATTTTTTTGCATATACAGTTATTATATATGACTTATTATTAATTAAAGATCTTTGCTAAAAGAATATACAAACAAGACTTAATATCTCAGCCATTATTACTGATTTATATGGTTATCATTATAGTATTCAGATATTACCTACGGATATCCCGATACAAATTCTGGCATTCATTTATTAGCTCATCTATTTTTTGAAAACGTTGGCGTTGGCGTCCGGTTAAGTTTTGCGTTTAGGTCCACTTTTCTCAGAAAGTATTAATGCTATTGCATTCAAACTTGGTACACTTACTTACTATCATGAGGGGACTGGGCAGGCAAAGTTTGATAACTCTGGCGTGCATTTTGACAGAATTATGTGCCCTTTTTATACTTAGAAAATTGAAAATTTTGGTTAAGTTTTGCGTTTAGGTCCACTTTTCTCAGTGAGTATCAATGCTATTGCATTCAAACTTGTTACACTTACTTACTATCATGAGGGGACTGGGCAGGCAAAGTTAGATAACTCTGGCATGCATTTTGACAGAATTATGTGCCCTTTTTATACTTAGAAAATTGAAAATTTTGGTTAAGTTTTACGTTTAGGTCCATTTTATTCCTTAAGCATCAAAGCTATTGCTTTCATACTTGCAACACTTACTAACTTTCATAAGGGGACTGTGCAGGCAAAGTAATGTAACTCTGACTGGCATTTTGACAGAATTATGTGCCCTTTTATACTTAGAAAATTGAAAATTTGATTAAGTTTTGTGTTTAGGTCCACTTTATTCCTACAGTATCAAAGCTATTGCTTTCATACTTGCAACACTTATTAACTATCATAAGGGGACCGTGCAGGCAAAGTTATGTAACTCTGACTGGCATTTGGACGGAATTATGGGCCCTTTATACTTAGAAAATTGAAAATTTGGTTAAGATTTATGTTTTGGTCCACTTTGCCCCTAAAGTATCATAGATATTGCTTTCATACTTGGAACACCTAAAAAACTATCATATGGGTACAGTAAAAGGACAAGTTGCATAACTCTGGTTGTCATTGTTACGGAATTATGGCCCTTTTTTGACTTAGTAACTTTTAATATATGGTTAAATTTTGTGTTTCGATCCACTTTACTTCTTAAGTATCAAGGCTATTGCTTTCAAACTTCAAATACTTTCATGCTATCATAAGGTTACTGTACCTGGCAAGTTGAATTTTACCTTGACCTTTGAATGACCTTGACTCTCAAGGTCAAATTATTAAATTTTGCTAAAATTGCCATAACTTCTTTATTTATGATTAGATTTGATTGATACTTTGACGAAACTACTCTTACCTGACATACCACAATAGACTCCACCCAAACCGTCCCCCGTACCCTCCCCCCCCTCCCCCCGATTTTTTTTTTTAAGATCATCTCACAAATGACCACCACACCCTCACACTATACCCCCACCCCACCCCACCCCCCCCCCATTTTTTTTTTTTTTTTTTTTTTTTTTTTTTTTTTTTAAGATCATCTTACAAATTACTACCACACCCTCACACTATACCCCACCCCACCCCCCCAATTTTTTTTTTTAAACGGTTATCTTTGAAATACCGTCCAACCATCGCACCCAAAAAATCCCCCCCCCCATCGCCCTTCCCCCCCCCACCCCCCCACCCACCCCGCCACCCCCGCCACCCCCCCCCCCCCCGCCCCCGATTTTTTTTTTTTTTTTCGCTTTTTTGGAAGATAATGTAATAACTGTCCACAACCCCACACTAACACCCCTCTTCACTCCACCCCTCCCTCCTTTGTGATTGAAAATGAGAGTCCCTTCACCTTTAAAAAGAAAATAGATGAGCGGTCTGCACCCGCAAGGCGGTGCTCTTGTTTTCATTGTCTCAACACTTTCTTCCAACAAATAACCACTTACTGTTAGACCAACAATATTCTGACTGGTGCTTAACTCTATCTAAAACCATGGAATAGCCAAACCCCATTATTGCAGTTAATGGTTTATATACAATATTTGAAGTACATGTATGATTATAAAATTAAGAAATTTAGTAGCACTAGATAATGTATCACTTGTGACCAACTCAATAGCTTTAAAAGAATTTCGCAAACAGAGATGTCCATGGAGTATTAAATTTAACTTAGGTTTATTGGAATGTGAAATACATTTTTAAAAGCTGAATAACAGATCTATTAACATATTTCTCTTGACTATACTAATAGCACAAAATTGGGATTGCTTATTTGATCATTTGAATTTATAACACACTTGAATAATAATAATTGAAATGCTATGCCTTAAAAATGTACTTTGGTCCAAATATGACATTTAAAAATTATT
Organism: Dreissena polymorpha; assembly: GCF_020536995.1. Classification (NCBI taxonomy): domain Eukaryota; kingdom Metazoa; phylum Mollusca; class Bivalvia; order Myida; family Dreissenidae; genus Dreissena; species Dreissena polymorpha. Next base: position 182,909,416 of record NC_068355.1, on the reverse strand, counting down.
CAGTATCCATGCTTCAATAGCTCCTATAATCAGATTACCCTACCCATTGAATACCTGAACATTGAAATATATAAATTAGATATAATCGCTCTGCAAATTTCTTTGTGTGAGTGTAGTGTCAGGCAATTTGAAAAAGATCTACAATCAATCGAATTTTTTTCATATCATACTTGACATGTAACTTGAAGCCTTGGACTTAAGTATTAATGGTTCCAATATGAGTACCATATCTGAAACTTTCAATTTAAAATGCAATGGTGATCAGCAATTAAAGGCATGTGTTCACACAGATTTGGGCATGTTTAGGCCCCTGAAGGAGGGCGTATATTAGTCACACTGTCCATCTATGCCTGAGTTCTGGTGTGTGTGTGCATGTGTATGTATTCTGTCTGTCTAAATATAATCTCTGTAATGTTGGCATTCCTAGAAGGAATTTAATGTCATTTCATATTTAATCTTCCCTGACTACCAGAAAATGTGTCCCCGAAAGCTTCCATGCTCTAGGTTCATGTGTCTGATTTGTAACATAAACATGCCTGAAAGAATTTTAATTTAACTTAGGAATATTATCTTCCTTGTCCAAACCATGTGTCACTCATTAATACAATGGTGAACAGTTGCAGCTCAAGGTCAAAGGTCATGAGTTACATGAGTTATTAAAGACTTATGACTTAAAAAATATGATTCATAAGTCTCAGACCAAATAGTTGGTATGTCACATCTGATAGATCCTGTACAAAGATGTTTAAATGGAGCCCTTTGGAAAGAAAAATGGCCATGCCCCAAGAATCACATTTTTTGCATGGATTTATTTAGCATAATAACTTCTTCTGATAATCCACAATGCATACAGCTTTGATATTTTGTATGTGAAATCAAAATGTGTTCCACTGAAAAGACTGTTCTAGTTATTTCCCCTGGGTTTCTAAAGTGGAAGTGCTCCACTGTCACATAATTGATACATACCTGCATAGTTAAAATATTTTTAAAATCGTATCTACAGGCCAAGTCAGAGGTGTAATATTTGGCATGTAACATCATATAGTGGTCCTGTACTAAGTTTGATTAAATCCTTCTTTGGGGTCAAAATCTGCCTTCTCTGTAGTTGTTGAGACTTAAATATTTTATATTGTACATCAACTTAACATACACATTTGATGTGTTATATGACCTCAGATTTTGGTCCTTGAGAAAAAACTGTTCAACACATGCCCCTGGGGTAAAGATTGGCCATGCCCATAACAGAGGTGAGCGATCAATGGCAGAATGCCCTCTAGTCTAAAAAAATTCATAAATATAACAATGTTCCTTTATAAATATCTGCTTGAAAAGCGAGAATATGTATTTCATAAATAATGTTGATGGTAAGTTGATAATATCGTTGTTTATACCCCTTTAAGCTACTGTAATCCTTTAGTTCACAAATATTTCAAACAGCTTTATTGAGAAAAAAAATATGTTCTTTGGTCCAACAAGTTTCTATTATGTTTTAAAACTAATCAATATTCCTCACAATATTTTGAATAGCTCAGCAAATGAGATACTCGACTAAAGAAGAGTCCTTTGTGTGAAATAGACATGTTAAAATATCCACAAATATTAGTTTTCATTATCCTTTAAGCTGAAGAATGTTCAATACGATATTTTAGCAAAAAAGCCAATGGTTTATTTAACCAATTCCAATAAGCATTGAAAACTTATCAAAATTTTATTTGTATTACTTATTTTGCAATTGGCCTGTCAGACTTGTGTGAAATAGTAGTTTTGATATTGGCATTCTTGAATAACTTTAATTTAAATAATACTTACAACACTTTAAAAATCAAGTTTGTTGAGTTCCTATACAGTACAGCCAAAGCGGAACAATAGGGTTAGGGTTAGGGTTAGGGTTAGGGTTAGGGTTGGGTTAGGGTTGGGTTAGGGTTAGGGTTAGGGTTAGGGTTAGGGTTAGGGTTAGGGTTAGGGTTAGGGTTAGGGTTAGGGTTAGGGTTAGGGTTAGGGTTAGGGTTAGGGTTAGGGTTAGGGTTAGGTTAGGGTTAGGGTTAGGGTTAGGGTTAGGGTTAGGGTTAGGGTTAGGGTTAGGGTTAGGGTTAGGGTTAGGGTTAGGGTTAGGGTTAGGGACAATGAGCTTGTCCTGGCCATAACTATGTCATTCATTGTGAGATTTTAAAATCATTTGGCACATTTGTTCACCATCATGGGACGGTGTGTCGCACGAAAGAATCACGTCAATATCTCCAATGTCAAGGTCGCCACGACTAAAAATATATTTTTTTAAAAACAAACTTACAAAGGGGCTTAATTTTGTTTGTTCATTTCAAAAGTTCAGTTTGAGTTTTCTCCCTTTATCAGATTTTTTTTTCACAATGAAAACCTGGTTTTGTGACAATTTTGTCCCTTGTTTTTGCTTTAATTTGTTACAGCCTGTGCCTTTTGAATTGGGAAAATTAGCGCGATAAACCGTGAAATTGGGAAAAATAGCGCGATAAACCATAAAATTGGGAAAAATGAAGCATTATAAATAGGATTATAAGTAACAGAAGTGATATTGTTTTTAAGTGCATGTTCAGGGAGTTTTCTAGAAAAGGAGTCTGGTCAAATTGTTTTTTTTTTTTATCAATAAAAGTGGCAAGTTTGGGAATGATTTATGGACAAAAATGACTAAATTCAAGTTATATATTTTGTAAGATGTTTAAAAAATAAAGTTGAGACCTAGATTTAAGAAATCATAATTAAGTTACATGAGACTTCTTTCAAAAAAAAAAAAAAAAAAAAATTTTTTTTTTTTTTTTTTTTTTTTTGGAAGTTGGGCTTTTTTGGGAAATTTTGGTCAGAATTTTGGGAAAAAACGTGTATTTTTGCGATTGGGAAGCAGCCGAAATTCGGCTGTAAATTTGAGCAAAAAAAATCACTGCAATTTGGCCCAACATTGCTAAAACACATCAAACGTTCTATAAATTAATAATAAAAATGGCTATTCAAGGTCTGTCTTGGTAAAACTTACTATCACTAATAAATCCCTTTATAATTGCCCCTTATTATACAATCTACTTCTACTCCAGTGCACCAGTGGAGTTTTTGACACCTTATCAGTAATTTATCGGCAAATTATTGAATTTATTAGGCATTCACACCGTGATGTTTTATGATATGGGTCGCTTATTGCTATTAATAGATGTCTCGCACTGATATAAAAGCGGACTACGACCCAATCAAATCCAAAGGCAATGTCGATTAAACAACCAGAGGTAAAAAGACCTGTCAAAACACAGATTGTGTATATCAAACAAAGTGAATGCTTATCAATACACATTGATGTTTCACATAAATTCATTTTCATTTTCGACTGATTCTCAGAAAATAGTTTTTACATATTGCATCATAAGTAAATTGGCGATTGGTCCCTCTCCTTATGCCCTCCTGTTTGCTAATTTTCATCTCGCTTTTATCAAAACAATGACTTATATAGGATAGTCGTCTGCACTTAACCGGAACTGTGACTTTGTACATGTAGGTATAACTTGTTTAGAAGTATATTTGCATAACAATAGAATATTCGATTATAAATTTTGGATTTGATTATTCGGCTTATTTTTGATTATTCGAATATTTGGTCCCATCCCTAGTAATTATTCGTCAAAAGTGAATTTTTTTGCATATACAGTTATTATATATGACTTATTATTAATTAAAGATCTTTGCTAAAAGAATATACAAACAAGACTTAATATCTCAGCCATTATTACTGATTTATATGGTTATCATTATAGTATTCAGATATTACCTACGGATATCCCGATACAAATTCTGGCATTCATTTATTAGCTCATCTATTTTTTGAAAACGTTGGCGTTGGCGTCCGGTTAAGTTTTGCGTTTAGGTCCACTTTTCTCAGAAAGTATTAATGCTATTGCATTCAAACTTGGTACACTTACTTACTATCATGAGGGGACTGGGCAGGCAAAGTTTGATAACTCTGGCGTGCATTTTGACAGAATTATGTGCCCTTTTTATACTTAGAAAATTGAAAATTTTGGTTAAGTTTTGCGTTTAGGTCCACTTTTCTCAGTGAGTATCAATGCTATTGCATTCAAACTTGTTACACTTACTTACTATCATGAGGGGACTGGGCAGGCAAAGTTAGATAACTCTGGCATGCATTTTGACAGAATTATGTGCCCTTTTTATACTTAGAAAATTGAAAATTTTGGTTAAGTTTTACGTTTAGGTCCATTTTATTCCTTAAGCATCAAAGCTATTGCTTTCATACTTGCAACACTTACTAACTTTCATAAGGGGACTGTGCAGGCAAAGTAATGTAACTCTGACTGGCATTTTGACAGAATTATGTGCCCTTTTATACTTAGAAAATTGAAAATTTGATTAAGTTTTGTGTTTAGGTCCACTTTATTCCTACAGTATCAAAGCTATTGCTTTCATACTTGCAACACTTATTAACTATCATAAGGGGACCGTGCAGGCAAAGTTATGTAACTCTGACTGGCATTTGGACGGAATTATGGGCCCTTTATACTTAGAAAATTGAAAATTTGGTTAAGATTTATGTTTTGGTCCACTTTGCCCCTAAAGTATCATAGATATTGCTTTCATACTTGGAACACCTAAAAAACTATCATATGGGTACAGTAAAAGGACAAGTTGCATAACTCTGGTTGTCATTGTTACGGAATTATGGCCCTTTTTTGACTTAGTAACTTTTAATATATGGTTAAATTTTGTGTTTCGATCCACTTTACTTCTTAAGTATCAAGGCTATTGCTTTCAAACTTCAAATACTTTCATGCTATCATAAGGTTACTGTACCTGGCAAGTTGAATTTTACCTTGACCTTTGAATGACCTTGACTCTCAAGGTCAAATTATTAAATTTTGCTAAAATTGCCATAACTTCTTTATTTATGATTAGATTTGATTGATACTTTGACGAAACTACTCTTACCTGACATACCACAATAGACTCCACCCAAACCGTCCCCCGTACCCTCCCCCCCCTCCCCCCGATTTTTTTTTTTAAGATCATCTCACAAATGACCACCACACCCTCACACTATACCCCCACCCCACCCCACCCCCCCCCATTTTTTTTTTTTTTTTTTTTTTTTTTTTTTTTTTTAAGATCATCTTACAAATTACTACCACACCCTCACACTATACCCCACCCCACCCCCCCAATTTTTTTTTTTAAACGGTTATCTTTGAAATACCGTCCAACCATCGCACCCAAAAAATCCCCCCCCCATCGCCCTTCCCCCCCCCACCCCCCCACCCACCCCGCCACCCCCGCCACCCCCCCCCCCCCCGCCCCCGATTTTTTTTTTTTTTTTCGCTTTTTTGGAAGATAATGTAATAACTGTCCACAACCCCACACTAACACCCCTCTTCACTCCACCCCTCCCTCCTTTGTGATTGAAAATGAGAGTCCCTTCACCTTTAAAAAGAAAATAGATGA